>NC_054082.1:36615441-36915441 GCF_017562075.2 Anopheles merus | reverse complement strand
AAGATAGATTCAATCCACTGTACAATATACTTATCGAAGGCATCGAACAACGCGAACCAACAGAGCCGCACACTCAGAAACGAAATAGAAGAGGCTTCCGTGCTTCTTGGATACAATTTTACGTACAGTAAGGAGTTTAGTTCAATTAGAAGTGGGATGTTTGTTCTGTTCACCGCAGCGTCCGCAGAGCATATTTATTGCTTGAGAAGAAATGCGCAATACATCCTACAGGCGCAATGCTTGCAAAAGCACAAATCCATTTATACAAGCGATTTTACTATCACACCACAAAGAGCAGCAAAGTATAACGCATTTACCGATGGTATGTTACGTTGAAATTGTATCCCCAAAATTGCCGAGCAAGGCAAACCCCCTCTCAATTGTACAGCATTGCGCAGCGAAAAGCTTGGAAACGTGTTGAACCGGCTTCCTTTTTTAGGGCTTAGTATTTGGGCGTTTGGGACAGTGGAAAAAAGGGGGATGGAAATAGAGCGCACCACCAAAAACTAACACGCACACATCCACCACCACTGCGCATAGTTGCACAGGGTGGGCAAACAAATAATCGCAACGATACACATGCATGATATGATAGTAGTGATGTATACAGTCTTACTGAGCAAAGTAAACCCACGCACCTCGACTAATACAAGGTGCGTTGAGAAAAGTGAGGCAAAGCTGTTCGACCGATTCCATTACCCATTTACATCCGAAACGTTTAATTGGCGAACTGCATTCGTTAGTTCGTTCGTCCTAGCGACAAGCAGTTCACTATTCGGTCTGTCCCATTTCGTTCATTCATCCAGAAACGTAATTTGTTCATCCATTTGAAAGAACTGAACAGTCTGTTCCAACTAGTGATGTGCATACTGCATCAGATTGAGTGAGTGAGCTACATGTTTGCAGCGAAAGAGTTGAACTAAACGTATTTGTGAGTTGACTCTTTGTGCGGATAAGCAGCTCCAAGCAGCAGGGATTAATAACTCACTCACAGTGAATTGAATCATTCGTATGCTAAACAACTCTTTCGAGAGTTAAATCTCCATGAGCCAATCAATCCTTCACGTCAATTAGATGATCACTCATAGCGAATACTACACTTAGTAGGATATGTAACTCAATCGCGATGGTTGATATAACTCACCCCTCATGGCCAGTGACTTACTCGCAAGTTGTTTCTCATTATTTTTCGTTAAAGATTTAACTCCGAATTCTAGGCCATTCACACTCAATCAACACATTAAGTGCACTTTCCTATGAATTCATATGGCTTCAACACACCAACTGAAGGAATGCCATTTGATGGGTTCGACAGTGTTGTTTTTGTGTGTAAATTTTAACACAAAGTCATTAGGATTCCGAAACGGAAAATCAACCATTGATCCCTTGCGGCAGATCTTGGAGAAGATGGCTGAATACAGACACGACACATACCATCTCTTCATTGACTTCAAAGCCGCATATGATAGCATAGCCAGGGTAAAACTGTTTGACGCTATGAGCTCTTTTGGAATCCCGCCCAAACTGATAAGGCTAGTTAGAATGACTATGGCCAACGTCACTTACCAGGTGAGGGTGGATGGAAAACTATCAGGACCTTTTGCTACCACCAAGGGTCTGCGCCAGGGGGACGGGCTTGCCTGTCTCCCATTTAACCTGGCACTAAAGAGGGTCATCCGCGACTCGAGGGTGGAGACTACGGGAACCATCTTCTATAAGTCAAGCCAAATCCTGGCATACGCTGATGATATAGACATAATTTGGTCTGCGGCTCTCCTATGTAGCAGAAGCCTACCAAGGGATCGAGCAGGCGGCAGAGAACCTCGGATTGCAGATAAACGAGGCAAAGACCAAACTGATGGTGGCAACATCAGCGGGCCTACCAAAAAATAATCAGTATCTACGTAGGCGTGACGTACAGATAGGTGAACGCACTTTCGAAGTCGTCCCACAATTAACCTATCTTGGGTCAAAGGTCAGCAACGACAATAGCATGGAAACTGAGTTGCGCGCAAGGATGCTGGCTGCCAACCGGTCATTCTACAGCCTGAAAAATCAGTTTACCTCAAAGAAACTGTCGCCGGTAATCACATACGCCTCTGAGACATGGACACTGTCCAAATCTGACGAAACCCTCTTAGCCGCGTTCGAGAGGAAGATGTTCAGAAGGATACCTGGCCCCGTATGTGTGAAAGGACAATGGAGGAGCCGCTATAATGACGGCGATCTCACTGTCGTACAGCGTATAAAACTCGCCAGGCTCCGGTGGGCTGGCCATGTTATACGCATGGAAACGGACGACACAGCCCGTAAAGTCTTTTTAGGCGTGGATGGCGTGGAGGCGTCCGCCATTAAGGCTGGGATAACGGACTGGTAGACGAAGGCGCGAGACCGTGAGCGGTTTCGGACGCAAAGCGGTTGTAGCGCCGGATAAGTAAGTAATTGAATTAAACGTCTCATGAAATAAGCAATATGGGAAAAAAATGCAAAAAATTGAGGAAAAACTTAAAAACATAGACGATTGTTTTATTTCCCCTTATGCTCATTATGAATCTCATATTTCATTTACTAACTATGCATCGACAAAAGTTGCTTATGTTTCCATTTTCCATCTACTAAATAGTGGTATTCATCAAATTGTCCATCAAACGTTCGCTTCCTATGCAAGTATCTACTCCCACTCGTTAATAATATGCTCCAGAAACAGGATGGCCTTCCCTGACTCTGAGAACACTAATTCATCATTAGTTTAACGACAGGTGCGCAATAAAACCAATCACGTGTTGTTTGTGTTGCGCCAAACTGGCCGCCCATGAACGCTCATTCTTCAAACCCAATTACTTTCTAGCTGCAAATCTGCAAACATCCTGTTCGAAATGCTCCCCTCCCCGAAACACACCACATCACACACAAATGCGTCGACGTTTGTACTAATCCATCAATCTGTGATCGCGCACAATCGGTATTTGTTTTGTTTGGCGATCGCGAAGCGTGAACCGCCGCAGAACGGTCGCGCGCGATTTAGAAAATGAGAATAAAACAAAATCGCACAACAAATAACAAAACCACACGGAGCACGGAAGGGAATGTAGTTCCTCTTGTGAATGGGGAAGGTGAATATGGGGCTGTTTTTGGTTGGGTGTTTTGTTGCGGTCAAACACGTCAAATCGCGCCAGAATCGGGGCCCCGCGCTTGTTTGGCTTCTAAGGAGACGACCATCGAATGGCACGACCGTTGAATGGCGCAAAGCGGAAGGGACGAGGGATGAGGAGGGGAAGGCCATGTTCGATAGGCGATTATCAAATGTTATACCGTAGCTAGCGGCATGCGCCACGCAGCTTCTGGGATTTTGCGTTTATGATGATCTCTTTTTAAATTGCGCTTGTGGAGTGTTTGCTTATTTTTTTACCTCCCCCCCGCCCTTGTTTACCAGCTCATTTGACGTCAGTTATGGATGTTTTTTGTTGTACCTAATTGAAAAATTCGATCTAAACCTTCCAGAACCGGAGAAACTTGAACCTTGCGCTTGTGTGTGTGTGTGTCTCGGCATGCGGGTTTACCTGCTGTTGTGAAATTCGTCGATCGTGATCTTTGCAAAGGGGTTGTCGATTCAATCTCAGCAGCCACTGGTTTGCCTTTTTTTGTTGTTGTTGTTTTGTTCCAAACCTCCCATCCGCATCGAACCGAAATTACACCGTAACCGTTACGTCGCATTAGGTCTCTTCACGTGTGTGCGAGTCTATAGCCTACTGTGATGCACCTTGCAGAACGGCTTCCTTGTTCTGGGACGTCAAGGTCGCTACGTGTTTCGCTCGTCCGCCCTCCGTTTAAAGGTTGTGTCAGGGCGGAGGAGCCAAAATCGAATTTGTTATTTAATTCCCTTGTGCAAAAGTGGCACCAAATGGGACCGGTGTGGTGGTTGGTGTGGCGGGGCCTGTCCGAGGGGTGAAAGCAACCTTCTTAAAAGGCCGCAGAAAGCATGCGCGAAAGACGCGCTGCCCATCCCACAGGAAGTGGGCAGTAAAACGCGACCGAAACTGACTGAGCAAACTGTCGTCAGAAATTGCATCATTCGTCATGGCCCCTCCAAGAAATCGTAACCAATCCTATTAATTAGCAGACGAAGACGGTGCTTCTTTTTGCTGCGTGTCGCGTGACCTCATCGCGGACACAGGACGGGAGAGAGTGCGCGCGCGCGCGTACCACGTGCAGCGTCTTGACTGGATGGCGGATTTTTGTTTGCGCCGGAATGCATGACGCGTGTGTGTGTGCGCGTGTGTTATCCGTGGAAGTACACGCGAATCTAAGGTAATCTATTTCTGGTGGTGGTTTGCTTCGGTTCAATATCCTGCTGCCACGTGTCACCGTGGAGGCAATTTTGGGGCTGAGGTGATTTCGCTCGTCCTTGTCCGGTGGTTGCCATTTTCGGATGCGCAGACAGAACACGTGCCCCTTTGCAATTATGCGCAATTGTGGCGTATGGCTTCGGGGGCTGGTAATAGGTTTAACGTGAAAAACGCGTGTAACTTGCCCCCGCCAGCAGGGAAGGCAGGGCAATGCATCGTGAGCGGCTTTGCGTTGTGTTTAATTCGTTTAATTTGTGCTGTACGCACTAACTCCCGCGTAGACATGCATCTCAAAATAAAACAATCCATTTGCAGCGTGTTCCATTTGCAGCGCTGTAACCGATTGCGTCATACTATGGCGCACAATTAAAAGGCTTACCCCGGAGGGCTTACCAGTTTTCTCCAGTGGCCGGTTTGCGCTCAATCGAGCCTCCAGATCGCTTATCTGCATGCTTGAACCATATTTGCTCCATTTGAGATGCTGGATGAATGTGTTCTAAGGTGCAAACATCGACTTGCACACCAGCCAAATGGAGCTGACGGTGCGTTCTATGACGCATGATGTTTTCATTCGCAAACGCCCTTCATGAAACGGGTGGTAATGAGCAGCAGCAGCATCAGTATGGTGAATCTCCGGCAAAACAAAGCGGTACCAAACAGCGGCTTGAGATTGGCGGGAGCGTTTAAATTCCGTAAGCGCGTTTGGCGGTGAATGTAAATACGCCATTTGACTAGGTTTCTGTCGCTGTGACGGAGGGGTTTCTGCATAAGGAGCGTTGAAAACCGCGTGATTGATTTTTGGGAGTGACTTTCAAACATACCACCAAAAAAAAACTACCGAAATATTAGTAATAGCAGTGTACATTGCCTCATTTAATAACGTTTCTTCATTTACAGTGTCCTATTAAGCGATCTAAATGTATCAATTCTTACACCAACATCACATGAGATGCGCGTAAATTTGGCTCATTTGCCAGTGCAGTAGCCCCAGTCACAGCCCCAGACTTTGCACGTGCCAATTGAAGCTTTCCCGCTTAAAGTTCCCCATTCAAACGCGAGCGTACGATATGATCTTTCCATCATTAAAATTTTCTATGGCAAAAGTGCAGCACTAACGACGGCACGGCATCCCAGCAAACAATCGAACGCGCGAGCTGTGCCACCACACAAAAGCCCTGACTACCTTTAATGATACTCCACATAGCTTTGTAAATCACACTTACAGATTACAACTCGAATGAAGGCTGGGGGGGGGGGGAGGAATGTCGGAAGTAGAATGATTTACCAGTTGGAATGTGATTTTATGATGTAGTTTAGTAGAGAGTTGCAGTTGGTATTTGAATCAGCCTTACTTTGTATTTAAAGCCGCCATAAAGACTCATTTTGGAACGCTTCTGTGACAAATAATTAGCTTGTTTTAGGCGGTTTTTATTACAAACATTACAACATAAAATCGCACATTTTAATGCCAGTTTTTTGATAAACAACAATTAACATAGATGCAGCTGTAGATAGAACCGAGCGAAACCAAATAAACAATCGCGCACCTATCGAGGCATACACAATTGTCATCCTCAAATCGGGTTTCGATCGTAAGACGCATGCGTGCGTCGCGCTTCGCACGTGGAGCGTCTGCGGCAAAGCGTTAGCGTTAGTTTGTTTCGGGTAGAAAAAACACAGATTCGCGCGCACTTTCGCGCGCCGTGCCGGGGCGTTGGCTTATCGAAGCCGACGCTGCGAACACCCGAACCATCCCCCTCCCGCCCTCTGTACAGTGTACAGTGGTGGCCGTTTGTTTACTGGCACTTGACTTTGTTCTATGCGATGGTTTCCATTCAGCGGACCATCGCATCGCACCATCGTTATTTGATTCGCAATAAACAAAAACGTTGTTGAGGGGCATTTTGATCGTTAACTTTTGGGTATTAGGGGTAAACGTTCTAATGTTGTTTCCAGAAAATAAATAAATAATTTAATTATTTATTTTATTCTTTAAAAAGTTCATCCATCGGCCGTACTGAAGGCTCTAGAGGGATGCATTTGACCCAAAAGGCCACAGTTTCGTGAGATATGATTTAGATGGTTTTAAATTCATTTAAATGTCAATGTCTGCCATTGTTTATGTTGATATTTCGTATGGCTTAAAATTACACAATTTTTACTAAATAATGTTCAACTCTGTAAAGCACTAAAATGCTTCATTTTGTTTCTTTGTGTTTGGCAAACGAAATTTATTATTACAGGTGTCCCCCGAGATACGACTGTATTTGGGACCGAAAAAATGTCCCAAAGCAAGGCGTAAGTCGAAAAAGTCGTATGTCGAATATCTATGAATACTAAGTTTATAATCGAATTTGAAGAGTTGGAATTTATGATATCGTGTATTTTATTCAAAATAATGTTCGATAATGTAATAATTATATTTTAAAAGCCGTACACAATATAGATATTCAAGATAGGGTAATTGTGGAATCTTTGGAAATGTGTGTATAACGATTATCAGCCCAGAAATTCAAAAAATACATCAATTTCTTGTCACTGACATCTTTTAACTGTCAAAATCAAAATCGTCGTATCTGCGAATCGTCGTAACTCGAGGAGGTCGTAACTCGGGGGACGCCTGTATTATTATTCTTATTCTTATTATTATAATTATTATTAGTGAGCATTATTCTCACATATTGCACCCTTCGCTCTAGACTACGCTCTCCCCTGTTTCTATTACATGCTAGGATAATTCGTGCCTTCTCTCTTTATTGAGATTTATCTTTCTCTCATCACGTTACATTTTTCGCAATATTCTTGAAATGATCCAAGTGACCATGTTCGGGAAATCATAAATGTTACGTCATCAACGGTTCCACATCTGGTGAGACATGTAGTACAGCGGTTTTCAACCGATGGGGAATTCCCCTCAAGGGGGAAATTTTGATAATTTTGGTGGCTCTCTCTCACGCTTATGTAGTTGTGAGGGGGGAATAAAATTCTACATGCACCCTACATGGGGGAAAATGCAACAAAAAGGTTGAAAACCACTGATGTCGTAGGACGAGTCTGATTAACGAAATATCAAACGTAGTAAGAAAATAAATGCTAAAAAGCGCGTTTTTAATTCAACCAACCAAAAAAATGTCTTAAAAATGAGTTTTAAAATTTTTAATCTTCATTTTATTTTTTCATTTGAAATTACTACTATTTTGCAGCTATTAGAACACAGTGCCACAACGCACTGTAAATGTGCGCGGCGAGTTAATATTTTTCGTTGAGTCATAACGGAGCGGAGGGGACACGTGGGAAGGGGCACCCTACTTCTTCCTCTCTTCCGTATGCACAGTGAACGAAGCGTAAATTGCTCACAGTCAAGAATTCTTATTTGGTGTTTTATTGCCATTTGTATTAGCAATATGAACATTGATTAATTATAAATTGGTTACACCAATGCTTACACTCATGTAAAGTGTAAATGTTGCTTATGTAATGTTCGCTTATGTAATGTTTTTTTTTTTATATATAAGTAATCGCCATGTTTTAACTACCATAAAGTGAATAACAACATACAATACTACAAATAATCATCAAATAATTGTCATCAAAATTACACTTTCTAAAAATAGATCCACAATCACAGCCAGTTTCTTCGTTCTAAATACCATAGTGCTTCCCGCGCGTCCGCCCCGTCGTGCCTCGTCGCCTTATCTATTGCATCCCCAGGGCAGTTCGTTAGAGCGAGATTTGAGCGACGGCCAGCGACGGAGGAAAGGCACCACCGCACGCAGCACACTCTCATCCTCGTTTCGGCTGCGCCCAGGACACGATCACCGTGTGTGCATGTGTGTGCGTGTGTGTTAGTGTTTGGCCAGAGCCAGTGTGCGTATTCGGCCGGCCAAGGGTATTTCATACCGACGCTCGTCCGTACGGCTCGGTCAATCATTAAGCGGACGCCGTCGCGGTTAGGTTCTCCTCTGCTCTCGACAGCAGTGAGGCACACGCAGCTCAGCGTACCACAGACAACGGGTTGCTTACACGTTCGGTGTGCGTCGTCGTTGCCGAAAAGTGTGACGATTTGCTTCTGGGAACTGTCGCACATTCCCGCGTAAGTGCAATTGGCCACCTGCATCAAGCCGTGTCCCGTGTTGCAACGGTTTTGCCGCTCGTACCCGTTTCTGTGTGCCCGAAATGTTATCAGCTAGATAAAGCGACGTGCAGCATAATCGCGGATATCTAACGGGTGTGTGTGTGTGTGTGTGTGAAACGAGATAAACGGAACCAAAAGACCAAACAAACACAGTGTGTGTGTGTGTGGCTGCAGGGGGCAAGGCAACATCTGTTTCGGAATTTCGGCTAGTCCCGGTCATTGGTGTGCCGCACGCAGTACGGTTCGGGAAGGGTTCCGCGTTTCCGTGGCTTAGTGGCGTAAACAAGTGACCGCAGCGTGACAGTTTCGCGTTGCAAGTAAGGGAGAGAAATAAATTTAGAACATCATTCCTCGGACTCGGAGTGCGTTGAACGGTGGCAACCTTGAGCGCTGCAATCCGCCTGCGTGCACATGTGCATTCGTGACGCGTACCGGCGTCAGTCAGTGTTCCCGTGACAGATGCGTGGTGCTTAAAAGTGGCGAAAAATAGCGCACACAAAAATCGCGTGACATTCGAGATAGAGAGGGAGTTAGAGTGAGCGAGAGAAAAAGGATAAATTAGAACTGCGACCGGAAGAACTTATTTATCCAGGGAAATAATAACGTCTTGTACGAACAAAGAAAGTGTACGCAAACACACATACACACATATACGCAAATATAAACGCGCGCATCGCATTAGTTTTTGCGTTTCCCAGCATACGCGTTGTTTTATTCGCGACCCGCAGCGCAAAACCCGTCCGAGGCGAACCCTTTTATTTCGTTGGCAAACCAAGCAAACACTTACACCAAGAAGAAGACGCATTTTGGGGCATTGTGTGCGTGTAGAGCGTCTGATGCAAATCTGCTGCTCTCCCGCCGTTACCAAGGATACACGCGTCAAGGACAGTTTGCTGTGTGTTTGTGTGTGTGCTGAATAGGCTGTGTGATCTTCGCGCTTCGGGGTGGAATTGGAGGTCCTTCGGAAGCCTCCAAAATAGAAGAACCGGGTTTAACGACCCGCCCTCCGCACTGGGAAGTGATTAAGGAAGAGAAGGTTTTTATGTTGCAATCGGGGCAACATCCGGCCGCTGACACGGAGAAAGCCACCGTCGTCTATCAGCTGGCCAGCAACGGCAACCACACCAACGGTGACATCGGTAAAGTGAGGTTAGTAAACACACACGCACACACACACTTGAACTATCTAATCGCGTCTGGAGTGTTAAATAACTTCCAACAAACCACACTTGAAGCGTTCCTTGCCCGGATTCTCAAAAGCTAAGCTTAAGGGGGAGAAGAAAAAAATCCATCGTCCGTCGGAAAAGGGTCGTTGGTCTCGTTCGCCGGTAACAAGAGCCTGCCGAGGATTGGATTGCCTTATCTGGCCCGGTCTGATAAAGTGTTGTCACTTTGGTGGACTTTGGTGTTCTATCAAAATCGGGTTTTAACGATTGGTGATACACCACGACACTACCGATAAGCTTCACTTTCGAGATCCGTTTGCTCGTTTCCGTTTCTTCCCAAAACCTCCTCTCATGTGCCGTGCCGCTGTGTAATCTGCCCCTCGTGACAGATCGCGGATGATGGCCGGGACTCAATTACGCCTCGAGAATTCTGCTTGGCCATATGCTGTTGGCGCTCCCAACACTCTAACCCCGGAGATGGGGGTGCAGCAGCATACATTATCGCTGCTTGATGAAATAAATTGCTTGCCAGTGCGCTGATCTGTTCAGATCACTCTACACTGATACAAAGACAATTCCCAGAGTGTGAAGATGCAAAGTCTCCCGTTTCATGTAACCGTTCAAAGGACAGGACAAATATTTTTTTGAGGACAGTAAAAGCTAATCAAAATCACGTAAATTTTGAAATTTCGCAAAACAGCAAATCCGTGGTTGGACGGAACGGAGCAATGGGCACGATGTGCTCTGGATTCGTTGCAATCTGCTGCCCCTAACAGATGACCAACATTGCCCGAGATTAGAATCCTGCACAGAGAGAAAGTGTAACAGAGAGAGAGAGACAGGGAGAGAAAGAGCGAAAACGATCACACTCGGGCACACGTCTCTACACATGTCCGTAATGTAATCGCTGTTTGCTGTCAACTTCGGACAAGACGCGGAAACTATCGCGGCCCGCGTGCTGCCGTCGCATTGCTGATAATACATTCTCCAATAGATAATAACTGCTTGTGTGGGGAACAAGCTTGGCCATTACATCTGGGCTGACAATTTCTGTGTTTTATTTTTTTGTATTGCTGCTGCTAGTTTTCTGGTTTCAGAACCCTTCGAAATGATTAGAGAGCTATCGCCGGGAGGATGCACCCGCGGGGACCGTTTCGTCCCACGTCGCTCACCAATAACGAATCCTTCTAATCATCATGGGAAAAAGGGTGAACAGGGTTACGGGAGAGTTTGTTTTTTTTTTTATTGTATGTTGTTTGCTCTTCGCTTTTAATGACGCGTTGTGTGATGTGCGGGTCTAGTCGAGAGAGGGCGGCTGACACGATCGCGACGATGTAAACGCAAGGCAATTGATAGCACACAAGCAAATGAATTTTACGACCCCTCTCCCCGTTTTGGGGCCACTGCTGCACAACCTTGAACCTCCGCGAAACCGCGAATCTTTGGCCACTCTCTGCCCGGCTCAGCTCACACGGTTTGGCATTATCGCAACGCAGCTGCTTTGGAGGCGACCGTTTTCTTCCAAACGCTTTCAATTCCTGGTCAATCGCTGTCCACCGCCCTTGATGGTTCTAAGGAGGATGGTTCTAATGATGGGAATGTGTGCGTTTGTGCTTTGTTTAGAATTGATAAAATTGTGTTTATTTAATTTTCTTGCTTCCCAAACAACAACAACACACAGCGGGGGAATCGTAAAATTGAATGCTTGACGTTTGACTTGCCCGGGTGCACGTTTCGGTGCTGCTCACTTTACGTGTTACTCTTTTCCGGCCCAGTTACTTTTTTTTTGGCGTGTTAAATGCATGGTAAGAGTGACACTGCAGTGCTTGTTTGGAAAACGATTTACTAATAAAGTTTCACAAAAATTAGGTTGCATCAGCATTTGGATGCTAGTTTACACACGCATTAGGCGCATGCGATCACGATCGTGCTTGAAACGTAAAACGCGCGTTGAATTGCATCCATCCAGTTCCTTTAGCTTATTTTTTGACTACTAGTTGAAATTGACAGTTATTGATAACGAAGTCGAAATTTTTGAAAGCTTAAATTTATGCGCAAGGTCAGCAAATGTGGCCTGTGCTATCAGCGATGTGTAAAATTCAAGATATGCTAGCCGAAAGTGACGTAGTGTCGGGCATTTATGCCAACACTGGCAGTTGGACTTGCCATAAAAAGAACTCTATATTTGCACAACACCTCAAACAACAGCAGCGAGCTGATGATTCACCGGTAACTAAGGCAACCGGTACGTTTTGCGCGAATGCTCCCCATTGGCTAGGCGCATTGTCGCACCAGGTTGGCGCAAGCCAGTTGTGTGTAGACCGCAGACCGGAAAGAAATCGCAACGCTTACGTCGGAAGCTTATCAGTTCCGTTGGTGCGACATGGTGTCGTGTAAAAGAGGGGAGAAGTGGCCGGATCGTTCGATTACGAGCGATTGAAGGAAATAATTTCAACATCAATCGGGAGGGCACTGTCTGCGAGCCCTTCAACCTGATGCAGTACGATTCTCCGATCGATTCTACAGCGCATCGTACGACCTCGTCCCCGTGACTTCATTCACACCTCGGGAGCAGACACATTCATCAACACGGGAGCGGGCACTTAATTGGGTTAAACACTTGTTAAGCGATCCTTTGATGGGGTTCCTTCAAAGAAGGCACGTGAAATGAGACTCGTTTGAAGTTCGTCATAATGGTCCCCCAAGATTCCCATGGCCTCCGGCATTACAGTGTGGAAATTTGGCTACCTGCACGAAATCTAACATTTGTACAGGTGTTCCTGATTGCAATCCTCCGCCGTTCCGTTTAGTCATCGACTCGCTTGTTGCTGCTGCTGCTGCTGCTGCAAGGCGATAGCATGGTGCTGATAAATGGCTAATAAGAATACAAAAAAAAAGCAAAACAACCAACAGCCATGTATCACCCAAACAACATTTGCTGCGGCTCTCTTACCGTTTTCGCAACACCTGTGCGATAAGACAAACGCGTTTGGAGCTCACCCCTCGAGGTGTTGTTGGTGTGTGGTGTGTGTTGTAATTTGTACACACGATTGTTCATTGCCGAGCTGGAAAGGGCAGGGGGAAGACTAATTTCGAGAAGGGACAACCCAGCCAGGGTAGGCTCTATCTAATCGCGACTGAGGTGTTTTTTTTTATATTTTGCCCAAATCGTCATATCTAGTTGTGTGGAGGCGCTGATTCCCAACACCTGCGGAGGAGTGGTTTATTGGGACTTGATTTTGATTTAGCAACTCGTTTCATGGGATTATTCTATTTGAATTGTTTCTAGAATGAGTTCAACACTCAATTCTGTGCTGACTGCGTTTGCATCCTCACTTTGAAAGGTCGTTGATGTCGTCCTTCCAATGTTAAAACGTTCCACGTCCAAGAGTTGGGTATAACACCTTGGCAGGGAAACTACTACGGGAAATCCCACACATCTGCCAGCTTTTAGCCAAATATTTGCATTATTATTAACCCGTTTTTACGTTTCTAAAAGTCTACGGAAATATTATACATCGTCATCTTCTCTTTCTGCTTCACGGTTGATCACGGTAAACAACATTTGCCATTTTGACGTCTTTCAAACGATTTTCCAGAACTAACGACCCCATCGCCACCCAGTACCCGGTACTAAAAGAAACAAGTGAAACAATCAATTAACACTGCTGTCGCGTAGACTTAACTGTTGTTAGTTGCAAGACAATATCGCCTCCTCGTGTGTCTTACCCTTCCCCGTCAGTCAGATCCGCATCCGACGAGAAGCATCGTTCAACGGTGCCAACGATCGATGGGCTCTTGATAGAAACATCCAGGTTTCAGGCATTGACGAGCACACGCAGCACGCGGAAAAGGGTGAAGTCATGGCAACGACGGTGACATTGCTACTTTTTGTGTTCGTGTTGCCAAATTTTTGTCAAATCATGGTTCCCCCTTTCTCGGCACGCTTACCGCCAAGGTTAGCGGGCACTATGACTAATAACCTGCGCAGAAGCTGTGTGTGTGCGCTTAGTCGGATGATTTTTTGGCATGCTGTGGGGCGCCCGGGGAAGTACCATTTGGTGGACGATATGATCCAAAACGGAAGGCCGCTGCGAAAAAGCCGGTTCCAACCATTTCATTAATAATCTGGAACTAGCCAGTTTTTATTCGGAATAATTTCCCTCCATTGCGTGAGAAACCTGTTTTCGTATCTTACTTAAATAAAAAAAAAGGAAATAATCTATCACACCACATCCATGGACCCTAATGCATACAGCGTCGGTCAAGGACGCACTAACGAAATGCATTTACCACGACCACGGTACAGCAGGGTTAGTGCATTTAGGCTGTACTAACGTCACGATAGCATTACGGTCGATCGTGCTCTCTGTTATGTCAATACATGTCGTTGACCTCCTTTCTTGCCACTTGTCAAGCAAGGGTGCTGTAGGTTTTTATTCCTTTTTTTCCGTTATCAGCTAACATTCGGCAGCACAAGATTCGACTAGTTCAACGCTAGGCGCTATTCTTTGCTACCTTTGCCGCTTTGGCAACCGACGCCGGGCACGGCACAATTCATCACCTCGCCACGGCACCAATTGGTCAATTAAAGGCCACACACAATTGATCTAATTCGTCGTAACTCAATTTCTCCAGCGGACACCAGCCTGTTTCTTGGGGCCTCGCGTCTCGCTGGCGGGCCAGACACGCTCTTTACAACAAAGCGGTTGCGCGATCTTCGCGTTCGATTGCGTATTGCAATATGCAAGGAGAGCAGAGCAGTGTGAGATTTTTGGTGACGATTTCCCACCGTTTGATCTGTCCGCGTCTGGGCCGCACCGAACAAAAGGCTGCAGTGTTTGCCAATTGCCGAGCCGAGGAAGGAAGTGTTGCCTTTTTGAAGTGACACGGTTAAGGACCTCGACAAAAGGGCACATCGTATGCGTGATTTGGTGGGAGTTTAATGTTGAGGAGAATTTTGTCAAACTGACACTTAGCAGCCATCTATTGTGCAGTAGACTTCCACTGTAGCAGGCATGCAATCATTCGGCAGAAACAAGCTACGATGAGTGATTTCGAGTTTGTAATGGGCCTTTTTATTGCTTGCAATTGGGGTCGCGGATGGTGTGGGACATTTAAGATAGCCATTTAAAATTCGGACTTAAATTTTCTAACTGGAAAAAAGTGTAAACAAAACAGGTTATACTACATTAGATAAAATTATTGCCCCGACAACTTCGTTATCACATCGTCTCGAGGTCGAGTTTGGTAAAACATAATATGAGTTTCTTGGTTCTTTTAGCTGATGTGTAGTGAATATTAGTGATGGGCAGAATGAGATTCAAGCTTAGATCCAAGCATGCAGAATTTGATTCAATGCCAATGCTAGTGAGATGGCTTATTAAAACAAAAATTAAATAAAAAGTAAGCTTATTCGATCTCTAATGCAATTGGATTTAGTATTTGGGAGTTTGAGTGGATCTTCAGAATTTTATTCTTTATTGCAATTAAGCTAGAATCATTGGAAAACGTTTATAACATAAAGAGCGATTAAGCGATCGGGTGAAAGTGATCGTGACATTTTATTGCTTAGTTATATTTCACAACATACCACACAAAATGTTAATTATAAGATGTCAAATGAAAGGAATCACTAATTGGAACTCTTAAACGATCGGTTTAGATGGGTATTTAACACATTAGACCAGATTTTTAGACCTCTCCAAACTTTTAAATGCCCGAATCGCATTGCATTTCGCATTGGCTGAAAAGAAGACGTTCGCATTTTACTTAGGATTAAAAAAAGTCTTTAATTTTTAACAATCCTTTGCACTCTTATTTTGAGGACTAAACTAAAAATGTATACAAAAATATTGTTAATACAGCTTCACTTAGTTAAAAAAAAATGCACAAAAAGTCACCACCCGATAGAATTTTAGCTGAATTCTAGCTACGTATAACTTTTAGCCACCTATGTATAACATATCCAAGAAAAGAATCAGGAATTGCATCGCTTCCTCTTGTTTTCTTACACGTTTTCCAGTATCAACTGATAAAAAAATCAATAAAAATTAAACATTCATTCAAGAGATATGAAATTCAGAGTTGGTAACAATTATACGAGCACGGTAAATCCAAATAACCCCGTTCTGATCGCAAAACGAATAAGAAAAAAAAACCCTATCGTTACCAGAAAAGGAAAGTGCGAAATTGAAAGCAATGTTTCAAAACAACATTATGCAAAAAAAAACAATACAATTTCATGTTTACAATTGCTTCCGGATGTTCCGGATGAGACAATAACAAAGTTGTTGAATTGAAGAATGGTTTAATTTAGGCCGCTGACGTTCCTACACACGCGCGAAAGGTGCATGATTGAGTTTATTCTTTACTGTTGACCTTTCCAACACGCCCCATGCAAACACCGCGGCGATGGCACTTTATGGTGACCCACAAAAAAAAAGACACCAATCGATCGTTTCGGTAGCAGCAGCAGCAGCAGCAGCACCAGCAACAGCCTTAACGCCACGCCGCGTGGGTCATGTTTGGCCATTTCCAACACGCTCGTGGCGCTCAAACTTGACAGTACATTTCAATTAACGTGTGAATTTCGGTAGCGCTCGTGCACCGTTGTTTGGCTGTTTTAATCTATTAACATTTCAAATTCAATCGCAAACCCCAAAACAATATTTGGTTTTGCTCCCTTTTTTTAAAACACGCAACGGATGATGCGATCGATGCGGCACTGCGTTGCTTATTTATTGTTGGCCGATTGGGTCGACTTTAGCCGTGTGTTGCGATCTCAATCCCGGCACGTGTTTTGTAGCGTTAATACAATATACCCATACTCCACCCAGGGTTGGGCTGGGCCTAAACCCCGAGTGTGCCAAAAATAAAACCACTTCTGCGGATCGAATGCGGACGGTTCACGCAAAAGCGACACGAGTAGGCGAAAGCTCGCGCGAACCATTTGGAACCATTGGCCGTGAGATAAGGCGGCCAGATAATTGGCGTGGCTCGAACGATGCTATTATGTTGTGTTTGCGGTAGCGATAATGTATGTGCCTCCGAAATTTAATGCAAATAGTGCGAGGAAATGATTGCGCTTTGGAATAATTTCGCAAATTTTCACTTCCTATAAGTTGGTGAATTATTTTGATTTGTTGACACGATCGCGCCACACTTCCAACGTGGGACGGCATTCCAGGGCTTGTGTGTTATGATACTCTGTCCATTTTTCCGCTTTTGTCGAATTCCCTTTTCTCGCTATTGTTTACCCCCTTCACGATACTCCCCTTATCATCGTACGGAGCACAGCGCGCGAACCCTTCTTTACGCATTTTATCGCCTCGCTGTGTGTACACTCGATAAGATAATACCAATAAAGCGGTGACAGTCGTCTATCATTTGATATGAATAGGGGGAAGGACGAGGATGAACATTTTGACGTGTGCTTTTTCGCATTAAAACACCGCGAGGCAGTGCACGTGCGTACGGTGAGGTTGACACTATCTGATGCAATGCAAAGGGCGTCGAAACAGGTCGAAACGATCAGTAAGGATCGATTTCAAATCTTTTCAACCTGTGCGCCGACCTTGAGCAAAGGGTTGCGTTGATGATGAGAAGCCAACAGGTGCGAGCTTTAAATCGTTTGGGGATTTTTAGTTTAATACCCTATCTTTAGTGCGGGATTACACTTAAATCGCACGGATTGGGAGCCAAACAAAAAACTAGTGCAGTGGAACGGATGTGGAGCAAATCCCATTTCAAAATGGGAACCATTCTGCGTGGATCAAACCGCAGGCTGTGAGCCAACCCATACCTAACCACGGTGGTGCGAGAATATGTTGTATTTGGGCATGGTTTATGTGCGCGAGATTCGAGGCCGCACAAAACGGCCAGTCAAAAAGCCATGCCCCTTGCAGTGGTTATCATCATCGTTTCGGAGTGTTTGATTGCAAAAATGCTCCCGCTCCCCTCCCGATCTGCTTGCAGGCTCGTGCGGAGGTTTGTTTAAAATTTGCTAATGAATGTTTCCCAACGCGTCAGATGCGTCAGCATCGGGGCAAAGTAAACAACTGACCAGTGGGGCTAAAAGATCACGGAAGGTTAAACGAAAGCGCTATCAAGAGAGTCAGAGGCAGTGGCCAAATTAATCTCGCTTCCTTAATTGTTAAGCTCCCGTGGGTCTAACGATATGAGAACGTTGCAAAGATGGTTACCCCAGTACTTCCTTTACACTTTACACACTTTCAACACTAAGCGATCGTCCGCGTTCGGTTAATAAAAACCATGATTTGACAGAAACTAAATGACTGCTCCTTCTTGAACATTCCTGGAGCTAATTGTTTATCCGCAAGACACTCACTCACGTCGCTTGTGCGTCTGATCTTTCGCTCAAGCGCTGGTTTTCCCGAGCTTCCTCGCCGACGTTTGATCCGTCTGCCAGCCATGGATAGCAGCCACCAAAAAAAAAAAACGTCTACAAAACAACGTTCCCTTTAGTTTCTCATTAAGATTGATTCGTTTTAGGCTCCATGGCTGGCTGGCTCGCTGGCTGGCTGGCTCGCTGGCTGGCTGACTGGGTGGTAAGTTCAACCTTGACGCACCAAAGCCAAGGTCAGCTATGTGTTGCGGATGCGAAGCTCCATGAGAACTTTCAGGGCTTGGTTGTGAAATTGGCCAACCGACGATCATGTGTGCGTAGTTTAGAAGGCGGCGTTTAAGCGGCGGCATCTCATTCGCCACTACCCCGTTACCCCGTTACGATCGGTTTGTGCGAACAAGCGCGCCGAACAATGTAATTGAGCATCCATGAATGGGTGAATTAACTGGTGCCGGTCTGTTTGTGTGAGTGTGCTGTGTGTACTGTGTGGTTTTAAATTTGTTTGTGTGGTTTTGTTTTGGTTCCAACGCGAACGTTTGGCAGACGATCATCAGTCGACGAACCATGAAACAACGTCACGCATTCGGTGTCGCTGAACGCTCTAGCTTATGGCTGTGTTTGTGTGGGGTTTTTTTTTTGTTTTGTTTTTGAGGAAGATATTTTATGTTGTAATGCTGGAATGTTCGTTGACTCACATGGTTTGGTCGTCAATCTATTGCCAACGTACAAAGAGCATCGCGATAGACCCGGGAGAATAAGACAAACGAGTACTTATTTGGTGGATACAGCCGGATACTGTTTGCTTAATGTCAATTTGTTTTACCAGTTTTTTTTTTTTGGCAATATTTGCTTAACAACACACTCAGATGATGATAGAATGACATCTTCCCACCAAGAACAGGTTCTGGCCAGTTTTGAGAACGATTAAAGTACACTTACGGCAACTATCGTCAAAGACATCTCGCCCCGACAGGTCATGAAGCGCGGTGGAGCTGTAGCTGTAATGAGCCATCAGCCTCTAATAAAGACACTTTGTGCAGCTGATGTCTCGCCGTGATGAGTACATAAATGGTTCATGTACCGTCCCGGAGCTCGGGTCTGGTTCAAGGCTGCACCGGTGCCACTGAGCGACTGCAGGTGGCAGGGTATAGCTTGATGGCCGATCAAATTGAATTTTGATTGATGTTAATTCAAAATGTCACACGCCCTGTGCCGCGCTGAGCAGCATCTTGCCGAGGCGGCTGGGAACGATCTCACACATCTCGGACACATCTAGATCAAGCACCACGGCACGCACCCATGACCCACAACAAAGAAAGGTGCAGACGTGCGTCTTTGTATGGTCCTGCAGGGTGGAGAACTGTGTCACACGCCGACGGATGCACCATTGGCAATTTAATTAACAAACGATCAAATCCGATAGCAGCGCTTGGTTAGCAATTGGTTTAATTTCGTGCTCATTCCATCCACTTGCAGATCACCATCGACTGGAGCTGGAGTAGCAGCAGCACCGAGACGCAGCAAGATGCTCGTGAAGGAGTTCTGTAACCGGCGGTGTATTCTTACATCGTCCGGACTGCTGCTGGTTGCCAGCGGGACCTTCTTCATACTGTTCTTCCCGATCATTTTCCAGGACATACTGCACGAGGTAAGCCAGCCAAAAGGGAAGCACGGGAAAGCCATGAAAGATCTGAACCGAAAGTGACAGGGAAATTCAATTGTGAAAGGTCTCGCCCGAACTGATCGATTGACTGGCCAATTAACCCCAGTTGCCTCGCTGGTGTGCGCTTGGACGATCGCGATTGGTCGGTTCAATTGAATGTGGAGTGAATGAAATTTCATCGCTTTGCTAATATGCTTCCTCCCTTCCTTATTGCCCGCACACAGGAGCTGAAGCTGCGACCCGGGTCGCGCAGTTACGATTCCTGGGTGTCGCCACCGTTCCCGCTCGCCATGGACGTGTACTTCTTCAACTGGACCAACCCGGAGGACATTACCAACCACTCGACGAAACCGATCCTGGAGGAGCTCGGCCCGTACCGGTTTATCGAGCATCCGACCAAGGTGGACATCGAGTGGCACGATGCGAACGCGACCGTGAGCTACCGGAAGAAGAGCCTCTACTACTTCGACGAGGAGGGCAGCAACGGCAGTCTGGACGATGTGATTAGTAGTATCAACATTGTCGCTGTGGTAAGTTACCTCATGTGCTTTCAGGCATTTGATCGATCACGATCACGATCAATTCCAAAGTCCCCCAATGCTTGAGTGCGAACTGTGGATTGACAATCCTATTACTGCTATAATGCACCACCGTGACAATCCGAGCAGTGTGTGGCGGAACCGGCTATTAAGACTGGAGTTAATGAACATGCTAATGCATCAAACAATATGGAACGAACTCCTATCCGCACTGCTGAGTGGTTTCGTAACATGTGATCGTACTGTGATTCACTGTTGGGAAGTTTACTGAGCTTGGGGATGAAACCTGTACAGCTTCACAGTTTGTTCCTTCCAATCGTAGTAACTTCCATCGATTGGATTTGATTTGAATCATTAATTTAGAACATATAGGCAATACATGACTATTGATTACAAGAAGCTCAAATTAATTGAATTATAATACAGATACAAATATAATACCATGAAAACTGATCGTTAAAACCTTTTTCACGGGCTGCAACTTCTGTTAAGATAAGGACTAGGAGCTAGGCATTTTGAATTTTCCGTTACGGCCTTAACATACGTAAGATAAGATCACTCGATCTTCATTGATAAGTGTTTAAGAAAACCTGAAAAACGTACATAATTACACGTTTCAGTCTAAAAACGAAGGTATTTTTAAGCCTAAATCTTATTTAAGAAGGACCTTTTTGATTCATCATTAGATCTTTTCATATTTTCAATTAAATTAAGCAAGATCTATCACCTTCAAACGATTGTCCCAAATTCCCTTTAACACCTGCGATCGCTAACGGATTCCCATTTCAATCTGGTCACTTGCAGTCGGCAGCCAAACGGTCCAAATACTGGGGCTACCTCAAGCAGAAGGGTGTCTCGCTGGGGTTGAACGTGTACGAGCAGAAGATCAACGTAGTCAAAACGGCGGGCGAGCTGCTGTTCGACGGCTACGAGGACAATATGGTGCTGATGGGCAAACACATGTTTGACGCCGACGAAGTACCGTTCGATCGTGTTGGATGGTTCTACACGGTAACTAGCGAATGTTGTAAAACCATTGATCACACTCACTTATATCACCACACTTTCCCTTTCCACAAAAAAAAACCCGTGTAGCGTAACAACTCGGCGGACCTGATCGGCCACTACAACGTGCACACGGGCGTGGAGGACATCGGTATGCTGGGCAAGATGGGCGAATGGAACTACAAGCCGCGGACGGACTTTTTGAAGGTACGTGCGGCATGCTGAACGGATCGGCCGGTGAGTTCTACCCACCGGGTCTGTCCAAGGAGCGACCGATCGAGCTGTTCACGCCCGACATGTGCCGCAGCTTGCCGCTCGACTTTGAGGAGGAAGTCACCATTCACGGGCTGAAGGCGTACAAGTATTCGGGCGATCGGAGAGCGATCGACAACGGGACGCTCTACCCGGAGACGGCCTGCTTCAGTGCGGGCGAGATCGTGCCCTCGGGGGTGCTGAACATTTCGTCCTGCCGGTTCGGTACGCCCGTGTTTGTGTCCTTCCCGCACTACTACGGTGCCGATCCGTTCTATCTCGACCAGGTGGAGGGTTTGAGCCCGTCCAAGGATAAGCATCAGTTTTACATGTCCATGGAGCCGGTAAGCTTTTGCTTCTTACGGTGTGGTGAGGTAGCGCAAATGGTGCTAACTGCTTTTGTTGGGAACGATTCGTTACAGACCACCTCGGTGCCGCTGGACGTAGCCGCACGCTTGCAGCTAAACATTATGATTGAACCGTACGAGAACATCAAGTAAGTTGGCGAAGAATGGCAATGTAATGGACCGTTTGCTAACACATCCCTTCCTTTTGCTCCGGTAGCCTCTTCTCCGATGTGAAACGCGTCTTCCTGCCCGTGCTATGGTTCGAGCAGCACGTGCTGATGCCCTCCGAGCTGGCGGGCGAAATCGGCCAAGCGCTAACCATACCCTCGATCGTGCGGCTCTGTGGCATCGCAATGGTAGTGTTCGGTGCGCTAATGCTGCTCTGGATCCCACTGGAGCGTACGTTCTTCCGAAGGCGGCGCGTAGCCGGTACGATCGGTACCAAGGATCCGGCCGCCCTGAACGGTGTCCGTTCGTTCGCACTCTCCAACGAGAAGCCTCTGCTCGGGGCGGGCGACAAGCAGAAGAACGGCAAAGCGACAACGGCCACCGCAATCGTGCTGGTGGACAAGCTGCTCGAAAAGCCGGAAAAGCAACCGCTGCCCGATCGTCCCCAGTCGCCGCAATCGGCCGAACCGGAGAGTGCACCACTGATCGAGGGCCGCAATGTGACGATCGTTAAAGCGTGAAACACGTGAAGGCACAGCACTGATAAGTGAGGCCCAAAGCGGAAACGTGCAGCATTTGTAGCAAAAACAAAACAAACAACGCGCAGACCACCTTCCCCGGTCTGTGCGGTACTGTGTGAGATTCCATGAGACGTGGCCCTGCTGCCCGTCTGTTGCGTGTTCGAAATTCTGACTGATTCGATTTTCGGTGGCGTTTTAGCGTTTTAAGTGATACCAAACCACGCCTTAACTGGAAAAAAGCAATTCCCCCAAAGTGATAGATAACGTACGTTGCGCGTGTGACAAGCGAAAACCTAGAAGCTACGGGTTAGACAAGTAAGCCTACCGATATATATATATATATATACCTATAGCTCCTCCATCGGTGAAGCGTGAATCGTGAACGGGATCAACAGCGTTCCATCCCGTGGGGCCGGTGGCGAGTCGCCCTTTGGTCACACACTAACTTTGACAAGAAGAAGCCACCTGAAAAAAGAAAAGACAAAGCAACCAAACGTAGCAGGAAAAGGGACCAGTCACTCATATTTACACTTTATGCTGTAAGGATCAATTCATGCCCTGTGACATCCTGAATGATTGCGTCAGTTTTTGATTTATTATTGTCGTGCTGTTTCTATGTTAGGTCTTAAGAGCACTTTTCGCGATGCATATTTCAGATTTTCTCTATCGTCGCGCGTACCGCAATCGCACATCTTCTAATCGTAGTTGTATGATTATACAAAGAGTGTTGAGACGTTGATACGATTTGAGGGAAGTTTTTTTTTTCTTTGCTTGGCTGATTGAGAATGTAGCTCTACACATACATTAGTAGCACTATGAATGAAACAAATCTCGTCCTTTATAATAGATTTTTAAGATGAAAAAATTAAAGTGGAACAAAACTTTTGTCGAGCTTGTTGTTGGGTTTGCTGTTTTTCTATTGAAAATAGCAACCATCACTCTCGGCTGTATGCGCGTGTTTTTGTGCTTGTCAGCAAGCAAAGCAAACACATTTGAAAATAAACATCAAACCAGATAGATTGTAATTGTTAGTTGGAAAACAAAAATATTGGAGCAGGATTTGTTTGTAAAAATCGTTCGGAAAACATTTCCAAATCTGTTTGCAAAAGACAAGAACAGCAGATGATGCGACTGCTTAATGCGTTAATATTAAATCATCCAAATCCGTTCCTATCGATAAGCAGCAAAGACTAGAGGATAGATAAGGCAAAAAGGTTTATTTTGAAGAGCATCCCTGCTTTTCTTCCCATTGGTTTTATTGACTGTGAAATGCTCGTTACAATCACAATGATCACAGCGTAGTGCCGCAGGTAAAGTTGGGCCATTTGTTAACACTTAAGACAGTGTGATTCGTTTTGCCAGTGTAACGGAACGGGAAAGTAAATGGGCCAAAAAAAAAGAAACCTACTATTGAACGGAACAGTGTGGAAAGATTTCTAGTTTAAGAATATTGTCAATAAAGGAACAAAAGATTGCATGCTAAAAACAGACGAAAATATAGAATGTATATTTAAAAACAAATTATGTTTGATGTTAATGCTAATTTCATGTCGCAAAATATCACAAATACATTTTCTTTCCACGCTTAAAAGTGTGTTAATAAAAAAAATTTAAATTTAAAGTCAAAAATTTTGTGTTATGTTTCATTGGTGGGTGTTACTCATGTAATTGTTTAAAGATTTTTAGAAAACTTTGAATAAAGTGCCTTAGAAATTTATCCAATAAATGAAGCTTAAATCGAGCCTAATTTTTGTCGGAAATCGCATGTTTTAAATTGTACCTCCCATTATCAAAACCAACGGCTAAATGAGTGGTGAGTATCGTTTGAAATATGTTGGAGCACGCTCACAGAGTTCCGCTGGTCAAATTGAAAGCGTTTCATGAAATATTTCATTAGATTTTCATGAAATTCATTTAAATTTACGGTTGTGATTTTGGTATGTTTTTCATAGACAAAATACAGCTTTAGATGAATATTGGCAGTATTTGGCAGAATTTAGAGATTATTAACCGTTATTTTACTGTTTTGAAAAATCAATATTAATCAATTTCGTTCATAATAATAGTGGTAAAACAAATCATTCATTTTCTACTTTAAAATTGTGTGTAGAAAACAAAAAAAACTGCCAAACATTTTGCCATTTTAATTCAATTCTTTCGTTTTATTTTCAAATGCATAAAAATAATTCAACAATTAACTGGTAATTTTTATCGAATCTTTACTTTTGCATTCGTCAAGGGTTCAAGACCAGAATGGACCGTTCCCCCGTAGCAAGGATTGACTATCCGGCTACGTGGTAATGAATTAAATCTCGAAAGCCTGTATAGGCCGGCATGTACGCGTAGGACGTTACGCCAAATAGATGAAGAAGACTTTTGTATCCTGTCAAATAAAGGAAATCCTTGAAGTTGCGAATCGATAGACAACGATGGACAAAACATCCAAACAAATTATACTTTTCTAAAGCATTATAACGCTCCAGACCGTTTTCATCAGCCGTTTTCCTTCACCTCATTCGAGCCCGCCACACAGCCGGCAAACGGTGGCTAATCCCACTTCCGTTACGATTCCTGACTGTAAACTGCCTGACCCACGCGCCCGGAATCACCGCAACACAAAACATGAAATCACCCGCGTTTCTTTCGCATTTGTTTGCCAGCGGACGGAAAATCCACCGTTTAAAAGCTCATAAACAGTTCAACGTTGGGAAGGCCGCGAACCCGCGATGAAATGAGGATGAGGTTTGGAAGAAAGCGCAAATAATTGCACGGTTTCGGCCGGGCTCAGCTGGTTCGCATCATCCCAGTCCCGCTGCCATTTGACGTCATAACGAGCCACACTCCGGAACAGGTCGCCCCGGGGACTGATGGATGTGTTAATCCTGTCTGGTCCGGTTGTTTGCCATTCCTCCCACCGCCGATCGAGGCTAGCGATAGTGCAGAAAATGACCGGCGATCAGTAGCAACGGCTCGCTTCTCGCTCCCTTTCCACTGCCGCCGCTGATCGTGTGCTGATTTTATGGCTGCGCAGCCGTTTCCTGTCCCGATCCAAGAGCAGCGGTGCCCGAAAATGAGAAAAGAACTGGCTGGTTTACCGACCATCCCCGCCTAATTTGCATGCGGGGTGTGGATGTTATCGATCGGTTTTGCGATCGCTTCCTCCCCACCGTCTGCGCCGTTGTTGTCAGCATCATCTCAGGCTGATCGGCGGGGTTGATTGTGAGTTTTATGACAGCGAAATTTGAACCGTTTGTCACTGTGAAGAGCGGGATATTGACCCTTTGCAATGCAACACACACAGGCAATAGCATAGCCGGGATGGTACAGAGGAACAGAGGGAACACGCGCCAACGAATTAGTAAAATCTGACTAGGCGAATCAGTTCAAACAAACGGCTGGAAAGCAACCCAAACACGTCTTCTACCAAAAAGTGTGCAAATTTGAGAATGAGTTTCATCATCCACTCCTCACTTTGTAATGAATTTGCAGATGTTCTGCCCCAGACCACCGGTGACCGGTTTTGTTGCCTTTCCTCCTCAGAACGGTACTTTATTGAGCCTTTTATTTCGCGACCCTTTCGCTTCATGCAACCCCCCCGAGCCAACAGAAAGCCGCCCCAAAAAGCATGGCGAAGCAAAGATTTTAACAGAACGCAAAAGCACACACACGATGAAATGGAGTTTTATGATTATTACTTCCGTATGGTTTCGCGAGATACGTGATTTAATTGTCCTCAGTTGACCCGAATGCAGTTTTTCGATAAGCGGTTTAATGACGCCTTTGAAAGGAGGCTGATAAGGGGCTGAAACCATCGATAATCGCTCGAAGATGGTTCCGGGGATGACCTCAACTTTCGAATTAGCGAATGGGTAAAATTTAAAGTAAGAAAACGAACTCTTAAATGTTTTGCAGTGTGGGAAAAAGAACGGAAACCGCCAACTTCCCCGATGCAGCCCAACAGCGAACAGGTTAGATCGTGCCACCTGAACCCATCACAGTTCTATTTACTCCACACACACACACACACACACACACACACACACACACACACACACACACACACACACACACACACACACACACACACACACACACTCGCAGTAGCGGTTCTAACGCATCTAAATTCGGTGAATTCGGCCCGCCCAAAACGCGCTTACCAAATCCAGCACCAAAAACGAGGCCAAACACCGGCCGGTTCGTCGCCAGGCCGGCCGGCTTGTCCAACCTGGAGCTGCGCTCCACAAACGCAGCGCCAGAGCATGCGCAAACGTGTCGTGAACGGTTTCGATTCGGATTTGTTTGTGGTCTGGGTAGAGGGAGGGAGGGACGGGAGAGGGGGGGGGGGGCAGGGATGGCCTCCCATCCATCCCCAATGTTCTCCATCGGCCTGGTCGCCTGGAACCTGAAGGCGCGTGCGCTCGTGCAAATGTGTGGCTGTGTGTGTGTGTGTGTGTTTGGATCCCCGATTAGCCTTCTTACGGTGGTGCGGCGTGGCGATGGCAATTGGGAGAGGAAGGTAGGGGGGGAATGTTATGTTTTGTTGTTGTTGCTGTTGCTGCTGTGCTGAGGGGAGATGGGCCGGTGGGACGGTGTGGGAAGATGGTTAGCGGCTTACCGCGGGCGCACCACTTAATATGACTCCGTGAGCGCGTTCGCCGGCCATCCAGGCAAAACCGGAATGAGCGCGATCGAGAAGAAGCAACAAACACACACACACACACACAGACCAAACGGCTGAAATAAAATCCCGCTATGTTGTTTTGTCTCTGGCCGCCTGCCTTCCTCCTTCCCCGAACGACAGTCAGAATGATTTCGATGCTAACTTCTCTCCTCCCCGCCCCTCCTCACAATGATCCCGTTGCAGTGCGTCTTTGACCCTTCCCTCCTGCGACCTTTCGCGTCGGGAATGCCGGCAGCCAGCGCGTTCTTTGTAATCCGTGTAAGATCATCATGAGCGACTCATCATCTTGGCTCTTAGAAGGCTGACTTGGAAGGGACAAAGGGGAGAGGGGAGGGGATGCACTGATTGGCTCTACAGTGCGTAACGATTGTTGGCGCACGTCAAAAGGTTGGAGTGTGTGATGAAGAATGAAGTGTTGATATGATTTCAGCCACCAACTGTCAAATTTAATGTAAAAAAAAATCTGACTAGACACTGATTGTGAAAGACTCCATTATTCCTAAAAATACAGTAGAGCTTCGTTTATCCGCGACTCGACCACACCCGGATACTCGAATAGCACGGATAATAAATCAAAGTATATATTGAATAACAATATCCTGAGTTTGTTTTTAAATTTGTGTTATGTTTTCGTAAAATTCAGCCAGTTTTTATTAAAACAATATTTTTCCAACTAGAATATTTGAAATGTGCCATGAATTATAGCTTTTTATGTTATGATAATGTGCTCTGATAACCATTTTTTAATTATCCTCCTTAAAACTCAATGTAACCTTTATTTACAGAACTTTAAAATACTCGATCTTACATTACTCGCAATGCTATAGATATTTTATATTAATTAAGTCCTTGTTACATTTGAACTCAAAATCAATTAATTTAATTGATCCTATAAACCCAGTTAAAATGATGAAAAATTTAGCCTGTGTGTCTGTATTCCTGTGTACAATATTCAATTTTCGGGTTGGATTTTCCGTGTCTAATTAGCAGATACAATTATCGATAATGTTTAAAATTTACTATTTTTTAGAGTATCTAATCGCAAAGGCTTTTTATTTATCTTTTTCCGTTTTATTGGATATATTATACTTTTCACCGCAGTACAACATTTAACTGTTTTTCCTTTCCGGATAAAACTTTCGGGTAAAAAAAAGACTCGTCCATGAGCTAATCAAGAATACAACAAACAACGATTTGTTTATTTTTTTAGCGTTAAATAAGTATTCACCGGGATGTTTTCTTTGCAGTGTAGATATAAAATTCGAGCGTTTATCTTTAAAATTCAGTCAAAAAGAAATTCGTAAATACCCAAAAGGGGAAACAAAATTCTGAAGCCTTCCTGAGATAGAAGTTGGAAACGATTTGTTTCATTGAGAATGCCCATTTGCAAAACCACGCTTTACCTTTCTGCACTGCTACTGTCCCTGCATCTGAGTGGATTCGTTTGCGTTTTCCGGGGATTTTACTACCATCTTCCTTCACCCGCGATCATTCGGGCGAGCAAAAAAGGAGGACAGCAGCAGCAGCAGCAGCAGCACCATCAACAATAACCTGCTTCCTGCAGGGAGTAAAAAGGGAATTCCCTCGTCAGTTTCGCCTCCCCACAAAAACGTTCACGGCGTTGGTTCGTTCGTTCGTTCGATGGGGCCGACTACCCCGGCCCCATGATGATTGGAATAAACAACAATTAACCTCCCCGGCCCGTTGCTGTACAGCGAACGCCAGCGAAAAAAAACCCATCTCCACCGATGCCTACACCTCATTAGAGTCGCTAAGATTCGGCCCTCTTAAGGCCGGGGAAGCACAGCAGTAGTAGGATTAAATTTTTGATTTTGACTGACCCCATTTTCCCGCGACTGACCGTGTCGGCGTACGGTCGTCGCTTCGGTGGCCCGGTCTTGTCCAGGCTTGTTGCACTGTTTTTCTTCATTAAAAGCAGATTAATGTTTAATCCAACGATCGGCGCAGTTTACGCTGTTTGCTTTCCATTTCGGGCGCATGAAGCTACGGGTAGGTACAGGGCGTGTGTTTGCGGTGTAATAACACTTGAACCTTCTAACCAAGTGTCAAGTGTCGTATGCTTTACATTTGTTTTTCTATTATAAAATGCACAAAACAAAGTTCACAGCTACGATTCCTGTCAACTAGTGCGTGATGGACGGCAAACATGGAGCACACACTGGGGGCTAGGACAGCTAGGCAAACGCGTACGTGATGTTATAAAACCCATTCCGTGCAAAGATTGCCACCTTCGCCGAAGCGACTTCTTTGGCCATACTTTATACTTATGATGCGGGTTTATCGCTATTTCTTGCTAGTGATTACACGCTAGTGTAGCCGGCCTGCTGATCGGTGTAACCCTGTCGTCATCACAGCGCAGCACACGTGTCAGTCCGGTTCATACATAGGCATCTTCTTCCCGCGGCTCAAGGGATGCCCGAGGCGGCAGCAAAAGGTTATGAGTAAGGGAGAGAGAGAGACCCAGAGAGAGAGAGAGAGAGAAACCTTGGTTGGCACTCACACACGCATACAATCACATTTTAGCAACAAAAATAACGCAACACGTGTTGCTGGACGAACGATTAGTAGGCCACGAGCTGCTCCGTGGCTATTTAAATCCGTGCAAAAATGCACCAAACAAGTGTTTGGGTAAGAACATAAGAAACATGCCGTTTTGTTTGCATGTATGTACGATAGGTGTCGTCTTTTTTGGTAAGGAAAATAATGATGAAAATTTTAATCTTAATTTAGGGCAAAAATGAAAATAATCGTTTGTTGAAATGACACATTTCCAATGACGAAACAGAATCAGACTTTGTTTAATGGATTGAGCATTATTCAAGCACTGACTTCATTCACAATGGATCCCTTTTTATATTTATGTTTTATATTATAGGCTAAATCCAAGTCTTGTCAACAATTATAATAATTTGAGGCCAATTGACCAATAAATCCATAATGTTTAATGTTTGTTTATCGATGAGCTATAGAGCCCTCAGTGTACAATTATTAACAAATAGAAAAGAAAATTATACATCGATATGATTTAACGTATTCTAAACACCTAAACGTGAAGCCAGCTCTCCTGCAATCATTCCAGGCTCGTAGAGATCATCAACTGAGTTTAGTAAATGGCACATACCATCTGGGTCCGGATTTCATCGGCCGCCTGCGTTGGCCGGCCAAGGAGTGATCTGGAAAGAATGTAGAAGTGAATCCACGAGAGCAACACTGGACAGTCGATGCTTCCGCCTAGGAGTCCGGTGAAAATACTATCCTGACTTCCTCTACACAGGCAGCAAGGGGCGGGATTTCAAACAGTTGCTTTCGATTGGATGGACTCAAACCGCGAAAGGGTCCGAGTAGATGCAATATAAAATATAAAATCGGTAAATGTTTCAAATTGCACTGTTCATTTAACATAAGTATCTTTGAAGTCGTTGAACTAGTAATGTTTAAATGTTCACAAATGTCCCAAGCCGTGCACAAGATTTTATTCATATTCCACATCGGCTGATTGTTAAAGAATTCCCTTGTCAATCCGTCAACTTCGCTGTAGATTTTACTCAGTGTGGTCGTGCTGTAATCTCTGTAAATTATAAGAAAGCAACAAATTTCGTTGGCAGTTGATTCAATTCCCGCACTTCCTTTACCGACCATGTCCTCATTGGCGCACACAGTGTGATAACGTGCAGTGCTGTGGGCAATCAGCTCAAGACAGTATATTTGCATCTGCTTGTTGATTCTCTGGACGGCGACCAATTTGTCTACCGTCCATCGCATCATCAGTCATAAACACTTTATGTAGATTTCGATCCATCCATTCGCATGTTGCACCGAGCTCCCGCGGCTAATCGCACTGAGAGAGTAAGAGGGCCCTCCCCCCAATTTGTCGATAAGCACAGACATAGCTTGGAACAACAACGAATCAGCGACCCGTCGATGGGCCCCGATGGTCCGGGATGGTCGCTTCCTTCGCGGCGGATGCTTGCCGTTATCTTTCACCCATCTGATAAGGTACGAAACCGTGCGGTTTTTGGCTTGGTACTGGGTGTACGCAGCACGACCAACCGACCGTTTCCCGTTCGGGCAGACGGCAGATGGTTGTTTTTCCATCGGCGGGCCTCGGTACAGCTGTTATCACAGCACACAGTGCGTGTGGTTTACGCGTGTTTGCGGAAAACGCGGACAGCAGCACCACTGGCACCCCCACACACACAGTACACACTGACCGATGGGTCCAAATGGTCCAATCAGATAGCCGGCCGGTGGTGGTAAGAGATTAGAGATGATGGGCGCAAAAAGGGCCATTCCAGCAAAACCTCACGATAACGCGCGCGTGGTGTGTTGTGTTGTGTTGTGCGACTCACTATATAATTCCCACCGATCGGCGGCCGTTGTTTTGTGAAGGCAAAACCGAGCCCCCGGACCGCGGGCAAAACCACACGCGCGATAAGAAATTGATGAAAATAGGGCGATAGGCGACGAACTTTGGCGACGAAACGTTACAAGTTTCGAAAGTTGCGATCACTTTGAGCTTCTTGATTAAACAATCCTACTTGTAAGCTAGATTGCCGAATGTTTAATATTTTTAAAATATTGTTCTACTCCAACAAAGCTTAAGCAGCAGGTTTCTCTCTTGTGGCCCGAGCGTTCTTTGTTACTCGTGACGCGGGATACGCCATTCGCGGGCAGTGTAGTGCAAAACCTACATACGCTACACACGCTGCACTGCAACCTTCGGTGGCGTACCAACGCCACCAAACACTCCACACCTGCACGTGTTGCGCATTACCGTGTTTGCCACCTTTGCACCGTTTGCCGGGCACCTTGTGTAGTGTTTGGGATGCAAAGGGGAGGAAAAAACGTGATAAACTTATTTATGTACGAACGCATCGGGGATGTGAGGTGGAGAAATGAGCAAACAAACAAGCTAAAAAAACACACTGGTCGACCAAAACAACACTCATTGCCCATTGCACCCGTTGCAATAAACGAACGAAGAACGAAAATTGCCCTAAAAAATGCCTCTTACAGCCCCGCAGGAAATGCAAATTTCAATTCCAACCAAGATAGTCTCAACTTTCGTTCCGAGAATGAACCCGTTCGTTCCTTCACACATTACACAACCAACCGGATCGGTGTCGATTAGGTTCGGCCGCGTTTCCTCCAGCGGCATGTTTTGTAACGCGCTCGCGCTAACAACACTGAACTTGACATTTACTTCCCGGAGCCCCGTTAGGTTAGGAATGTCCAGCCCGTGGGGTTCGGTCGCTTGGTTTTGTGTAGATGTGACATAATTAGTGCTAATGCTGTCGAACATAAGCTACTCTTGGCAATTAGCGATAGCGATTTCACTGCCCCACCAAACAGGGACGGGCAGCAGGAGGGTCGTAATAGTTTACCGGGTATCGATTGCAATGCGAGTGCTATTGTGAGCGCAATTTTTGTTTTGGGAGGACCATTTTTGACCCCGGTGCGTTAATTCTATTAGCCCTAACGCAGACAGCAAATCAATCAGCTTCTGAACAGGAAATTTCCAAAATTGGAACTGCTTGTGGGATGTCCAGTGTCAGACGTAATGTGGAGTTTTATTGCATACCTCATTATTCGGACACGAATGCAGCGGCTTACAACGTCTGGCAATGAAGCGGAAGAAGGTCAAACAGCATCACCGCCTACTTGGTGCGGGCGATGCAAAAATAAAACCAAAAACGCATCAAGGTGGCTGGTTTCGCTAGACGTCATCATCATCATCATCATCGCCGTGGCAATTGGTTGTCTGCCATTGAAGACGACTTTGTCCGAACATCTTTCCCATTGCTTTCTTGCTTGGCGGTCCCTTTGTATCCCCACCCCACCCGGTGCGATACAACGATGAGTAATCCGTGGCTAGAGACTGTTGAGGAAATACGAACCCGATACGTCATCCGGATCCGGAATGCACACACGGGTAAGGAAGTTGGTGCGGTGAGGGTCGTTATCATTCAGCGGCGCGGTACTGTGCCTGCACGACGTCGTCACGACGTCACCAGCGTTGATTAGGGATTGGGTGGTTGGCACACGGGCTGCGACCAGGAAGGGACGCACCACACACAAAAGCATGACGCATTAGCACAGGGTTGCTTTATTGCTGACGATGGTCGCACGCTGGCCGCTTGTGTGTGTGGGTTTTTTTTCTACTTGTTCTTGCTATATGTTTATCGCACCAGTGGCAGAAGATGCCCTCACGCCCACTGCTCAACCCTCACCGGTTCCAGCCCTCACGCCAGCAGCAAGAGAGAGCGCACTTGTTGCCCGTCCGACCGACCTGTTGTGCTGTTGTGCTGCTGTCCTCAATTTCCGCTACCTCTTCATTAGGGGTTGGCGGGGTCTGCCGCCACTGTGCCACCGTGGCAGGAGTACCTGTTGTTATTGTCAACGTGTTTTCGCGAACCTTCGGATAAGTGTGTGTGTGTGTTTGAGACTGATTAGTTGAGGGTGTGCGGCGTTTGCAAACAGTACATATTATCATGCGCTTAACCAACCTATCCAGCCGTATCGTACGGCAGGCGCGCACCAAGGGGGACGGACGGCTGTGTTAATTAATATGAGCCAGATATTGAAGCATGGTGTGGGCTTGTCTGGAGGTACCCGGCCGACCGGCCGGTGGTGGAAGGCGTCACGGCACGACATCCATCGAAGTAGGACATATTCTTTCTTCAATGTCCGCAGTTACTGTTCCCTGCAGTATGAAGTTCACTATGGATGGACACGAAGGACACGAAGAGTGCCTGCAGGCAGCTTCCCTGTTGCCTAGCAACTTCCCAGGAAAGCCTTACAAAAAACATTGCGATATCCCATTAAGCCGGGTTGTCTCGCCCATTCCTCTAATGTGCGTGCAAAGTGCGTAATGAAAATGCGATTTGCAAAAAAAAACTGTCATCAAACCGGCGTGTTTACCTCGTTAACACCCCAAAGCACAACAAAGCCAAACGGGGAAGGCTCGGCCTGCTTGAAATGCTGACAATTGACAGTGAATGTTGTTGTTGAAAGTAAAACTACGTACCCCAATCCAGTGCTCCAGGCTAGTCCAAGTCTCCATTCTCTTTTTAAACCTTACGGAAAGAAGCCACAGTCATTCGCACGTAGGGTCTAATCTGCTCCATGATGGACGTAAAGCAGCGAGAGACGCGATGGCGCGTCATACGTCAAAGGTTTCGGGCTGGTCGGGCAGTCCACGAATGACTAGCCTACTAGAGCGCAAATTCGTTCATGAGGCTTCCCTTGCGAACGTGTCGTGTTTACCTTTGCTCTTGAGAGTGACATCGCAATACACCAGCCTGTCTCGGTAAGTAAACAAGGGATTTAAGTAGTTCTTTGGAGCTGAAAAGAGTACGTCAAACGGCATGTACTGTATGCTGTACCCTTAAAAAAGGCGATCTTATTTCGCCATTCCCTGTCAACGCTGGCTATTGTTATCATTTGTCAACGGGAAAAACGCATCTTTCCGGACGGATGGCCTCCCACCTTAGTTACTATTACACACCGACATGGCGGCCCTGTTTTCGTTTGCTCTTAATTTAATTTTCAACACGCAGCGCTGCGAAAAACCATCCGGCGAGACGGACCAAACCCCATGTGGACGGCACGACTTTGACCTGCTTTTGTCAGACGGCTGGGCCCGGGTCCGGCCGGCTAATTGTCGGCCCATTTCCGTTCCGTTATCACCCCTGAGAGGTAAACATCACACACATACACGCACAATCGGTGGCCATTCTCGACCGGCCGGCGATGGTGTCTGGAGTTTGTCATAATGTGACACATCTTGTCGCCATCAAGCAGAGCGATGGCCGAAAATGAATAGGAAGGGAAGTGGTTGTGGGTTTTCCTGCATACTTCTGAACTAAACTGGATTTATTTATCCTTTTTTTCTTCTATGCATTGCGTTGAGTCATCGTTTAGAGACGTTTGCGCAATGTGGATTGTTTGCACAGTGAGTGATTGATAGACGATGGGCAGTGGACTCTCATGAGGTGGATATATGCTATAAACCGGCCAACCGGCGATCATCATCATCAGCATCATGCAGCCTAGCAACGGCGCGGACAAAGACGCAGGTTTATGAGTTTTATGATCATCAATCGTCTCAGGTAGCGTCTATAATGGCCACGTGCAATAAACGGCCTCTCTGAGCAAGACGCCACACAATAAAGATGTAATATAATAAGAAGTATCAGTAACGGGGGGTGCGTACTGTACTTGAGATACACAGGACAATAAAAACGAGGAATGTGAGGTGCGCAATTATGTCAGAAAGAACCTGCAAAGAGTATTAACAGTTTTTGAATAAAACCGGAAAACCTTGATGGGAAGCAGAAGAGATACGAACAATATGGTTTTTCCTGTAAATACAGTTATGAAAGTATAAGAACTTGACCTTCCTGTAACAAAGGCTCAATAATCGTTTTCGAATGAATTTATTGATTAGATACCTGTTCTGGAAGATTTGTTTACTCAGTCCAGCAGGCATTTACACGGGTTTCATAGCCAATTCGTTATTGTAAACTAGTTATCAGTTTTCATGAAGTCTGACTTTGGTCGTAAACCTCAATTGGACACTGTTATCGCTATTCGGACGGACCCGGTCTGGTAGTAGAGTCGTCAACTCGTACGACTTAACAACATACCCGACACAAGTTCAAGCCCCGAATAGACCGTGCGCCCATACGTAGGACTTGTTGACTTACTTACTTACTTATCCGGCGCTACAACCGCTTTGCGGTCTTGGCCTGCCTCAGGAGTGTCCGAAACCGCTCACGGTCTCGCGCCTTCGTCTGCCAGTCCGTTATCCCGGCCTTAATGGCGGACGCCTCCACGCCATCTTGCCACCTCAATTTGGGCCTACTACGCCTCCTCTGTCCTTGTGGACGGCCTAAGAAGACTTTGTTGACTATCCTGCTATTTAAAATCAGTAGTAAGTCATTGTCTAGATAGAGGTAGAGATGTAGAGTAGAGATGTAGAGATGTCCATCGCTTCTCAAAACTACACTCGGCTTCATTGGAGGTACGGGGGTTCCGCATCGAAAGTGAACGCTTTCCGCCTTTGCTCCATTGGAGCAACTCCGCTGGGTGTAGCTGCAACCGAGCATCGGGGGCCGGGGAGTTAGGAGCCAGATTTGTTTGCAATGTGTGTCGGTTCACAGATAGGTGAACGCACTTTCGAAGTCGTCCCAGAATTCACCTATCTGGGGTCAAAGGTCACCAACGACAACAGCATGGAAGCTGAGTTGCGCGCAAGAATGCTGGCTGCCAACCGGTCATTCTACAGCCTGAAAAAGCAGTTCACCTCAAAGAACCTGTCGCGACGGACGAAGCTGGGACTATATAGTACCTATATAGTACCAGTACTCACATACGCCTCTGAGACATGGACACTGTCCAAATCTGACGAAACCCTCTTACCCGCGTTCGAGAGTAAGATGCTCAGAAGGATACTTGGCCCCGTATGTGTGGAAGGACAATGGAGGATCCGCTATAATGACGAGCTATACGAGATGTAGGGCGACCTCACTGTCGTACAGCGTATAAAGCTCGCCAGGCTCCGGTGGGCTGGCCATGTTGTACGCATGGAAACGGACGACCCAGCCCGTAAAGTCTTTTTAGGCCGTCCACAAGGACAGAGGAGGCGTGGTAGGCCCAAATTGAGGTGGCAAGATGGCGTGGAGGCGTCCGCCATTAAGGCCAGGATAACGGACTGGCAGACGAAGGCGCGAGACCGCGAGCGGTTTCAGACACTCCTGAGGCAGGCCAAGACCGCAAAGCGGTTGTAGCGCCGGATAAGTAAGTAAGTAAGTAAGTAGTAAGTCACTGTAAGCAAAGCCCACTAAGGGGTACAGGCAGGCCTAGAGCGGCAACGGCTGTTGTGCCAAAGATGAAGAAAATAAGTATACAATACCTTTAATTGGCTCTGAAATCCCCGTATGAAATGTTCTCATCCCGAAGAACAGTGATCGTATTCGAAATTGATGGTCTGGTTGTGTGAAACTAAGGTTTTGTGATTTTATGTTTATGTTTATGTAATTCATGGAAGAAGCCCTAGGTCTAGGGCCCTTCACCGGGAGACTAGAATAATTAGCCAAGTGGGGGAAGGTGTAAAATACGGTATAATCAGAGTCAGTTTCCAAAGTCAGCAGCATGATTTATTGAGCTATTGAGATATTTTTCACACATATATGACAGCTACTGGAAAACAACATGCCAGCATTGATTAATGCTGTTAACATTGGAAACATCTCATTCCGTCGATCACTGATTATCGATCATTCCGATATGAAAGCTCCTTTGAGAACCATGCATAACAATTGATGTGAGAAGCACTTTAGCCTGAAGAACACTTAACGTTAATTTACGTGCAATGTGCAGTAATGCGTGCAGTGTCAAACAATGTTCTAAATTCATTCAAATCAACTACGATAGTGCGTCATTTTTCGATCTCATCGATCGGTCGATGTGAACGAGGAGCTGGCTCTACAATATGTGTCCTTTTTTATTACAAAAAGCATACGAAACATCTCTTAAGGTATGGCAACACATTATAATGCTTTCATAGTGCACGTGAAAGATTTAATGGTATTGTTTTTACACCATCTAATCATATGCATTTGACTGTAAAGGGGTAGAGGCGGCACCATCATCATCAGGTAAGAACCATAAAAAAAAACAAATCGGCCCTCCACACAACATAATCGGCCTTCGGTTATGTGCTCCAACACCTCCTACCCGTCGTAACGATTGTCGCTTTGTAGTAGACCCCACATTTTTTCCTACTACTAGCATCCCATCTCGAGTGGGCAAACCACAACATCTTCGCCTTCACACCACATCAGATGAAAACAGATACAAGACGGTAGAGTGCACCGAACGAAACAAAAAAAAAGACACCCACCCACCCACCGTAGTCCAAATAAAACATTCCCAAAATGAGGTCAAAACCATGTGAAGATTTGCGGTTTCACCCCGCCGGCGTTGCGCCAGTGTTGGTGCGCGTGGCCCGTTGGGGGTGGGCTGGTTCGGGGCCTTGGGCCTTGCATTCTTTTCCTTCATTTCATACGGTGGTTGCTGCGTGTGGTTTCTCATCGCTTCTCAAAACTACACCCGGCTACATTGGGGGTACGGGGGTTCCGCATCGAAAGTGAACGCTTTCCGCCTTTGCTCCTATTGGGGCAACTCCGCTGGGTGTAGCTGCAACCGAGCATCGGGGGCCGGGGAGTTGGAAGCTAGATTTGTTTGCAATGTGTGTCGGCCGAGTGTGTGTGTGTGTGTGTGTGTGTGTGTGTGTGTGTGTGTGCTCGCGCTATTTGCATTAGAAGTTTCCGCTGCACCTCTTTAGCGTTGCCGAGAGCAAACATAACGATTCTGGTACGTTCGCGACCCGCCCGTCTTCCTCTTGCTGCGTTCGTTCTAATGCTGCTAGGTGCCATTTGCGTGCTCGTACGCTATGATTGCGCAGGGCAGGAGTGAAGGAAAGGGCAGCGTAGTGAGACCGACCGCCCCTCCAAATGCATCGCACGTCGGGGTAGAGTAGTAGCGAAATGTGCCGGGAGTGCATCCCGTGCAAGGGAGGGAAACAAGCAGTTGGTGGGATTGTGACAAAAAAAAAAAACACGATCTAAAACACTCCAACCCCACCGGCAACATGGCTCCCAAGCGCTCCCTTTGCAGAACACATAACAGTACCGGTGTAACCGATGTGTAGGGCGCATGAATTAGTACAGTGGGCATGGGGGGTTGGAAGTACGCTCCATCAAAAGTAGGCCATGGACTGACCGGATCTGGCAGTTTTAAACTGTTCGGCAGTGGTTTATGCTTGACGCATTAATGTATTCCACACACACACTCACTTATTAAACATTCTTTTCAAACGCTTCGTGAAAATAAAATGCAGGGGTTGGATTAGGATTCGCTGGCGGGAAAAAATCGCTCCAACCCCAAGCGAAACGAGAAAGGGGGTGGCGGTTGGGCGGTTGACGCACCATTATGTAAGCACAGCGTGTCAATTATCACACAATCACAGGTGGATTTATGCAAAGCACTTCACCTGGTGTGCGACGATGGAATGCTGCGCTACTGCGGAAAAGGGTCGTCTTTTGTTTATACGCATACGCACACACACACACACACACACACACACGTGCAAGCGGGGGACTCGAATGCGAAGGGAAACCGGCCAATTATTTCACCACGCCCTTAGACACCGAGTCACCCTTTTCTGCTCATTTGCATCGCGGTGCGCTGGCGATTGTGTTTGTGTCTAGCGTTGCTTGCAGTGTCCAAGGTATTTCGAATGTCGGCAGCTATCGTACAGCTCTTTCTGGCTGAAATTTTCCAATGTCTAGACAGCACCGTCATAATACGCTTAAATTTGATAGAGTTATCAATTAATTATATAACAAACACCCCAAAATACTTAATTATGCGAAACAAGCTAGACAAATGCGTTGGGTGTAGCTGGCCCATTTCCATTGGGTTGGCCTTTAGGACGCTTCTAATGGAATATTCAATCGAGTAAAAATTCAATGAAGAATAATGCATTTTTTTAGTATTCGCTCCAAAAACTGTCGTGTAAACGATTAGTAAAAAGTATTAAATATTTTTTAAGTTGCTAAAGCCTCACTACAAACTAGTGATGGGAGAAATGAAGTTTTCGTTGGAATCGATTCCGGATAGCTCGGGTGTTTTCTGGAAAACGACTCCGGATAGTAGGTCCGTAATCAGTTTTCAGATTCAGTTTCTGGAATCCGTTCCGGAATAAAAATTGGATTTATGAATCGAAATCGGTTCCGGAATCGGCTCCGGAATCGAAATTTGAATTTGGAATCCGAATCGATATCGACTCAGTAATCGGAATTGGCTCTGAAATCAGAATCAGCTTCGAAATGGAGTCGGTTTCGGCATCTCCATAAGAATAAGCGGGTCCAATGATGCTACGTATTTATAGCCTTACCGAATAAAAATTTACTTAAAAAACGAACCATTCTCATGGAGATTCCCTGACTGATTTTGTTTCTGAATCTTCTTATTTCAATTCAACAACTGATTCTCATTCCGGAGCTAATTCCATTTCTGGAGTCAATCCTGATTCCTGAGTCAACTCCTGAAACGATTCCGGAATTGCCTCAGGAATTGACCCTGGAATCGGCTCCGGAATTGATTCCGAACACGGAATCCGATTCCGAACACGAAATCCGATTCCGAGCTCCCACCACTACTAGATGGCATGTTATTCTTGTAACATAAAATATTAATAAATTTATTTAACTATTCTTGATATTGTAGAACATGACCCTTCGGAGTCATCTCCTGTTTTTTTTTTTATTCAATGCATATTTTTAACACGTTCTAAATCAGGTCATATCTAAGCCATGTGTTCTGTTCCCGTAATGCGCAAGCATCTACGTTTTATGGCTATTGTATTGCGCATAGCTAATGAGATGTTGTGTTGCGTTGCCGGCTGCGCGTGGAGAAAATTGCATGGAATGCAGGGAGAAACAAAAACATTCAGCAGATATTTTCCCTTCCCACGTGCCGTCGTGTGGATGGGGGTGCAGATTTTTCTCGCTTTTCGATTTCGTCACCAACATACACACGGTTGTTTTTTGTGGGTTTTTTTTTCGGTCACTTTCGCTCTTTGATGACGCTTCACTCCCGCCCCGAGCCCCGAGTGTATGTGTGTGTGTGTGTGTGTGTGTTTTTCACTTTTAAACCAGACCTCCTCCTCATCCATTCCGCAAGCTCACTTACACATACTTTCATTTTATACTAACGATCGGTGCTCGGATGTTGTTGATCGTTTCTTTTGCCGATGTTTGTATCTATTTATGTTGCTATCTTTTGATGCCGTTTACTAGCCCTATCCACTATATTTACCTTCTTTTTTTTTTTTTCTTCAGGCGTATGTGTACACACCGGGATCGCTGTTTTGCTCGCTTTCGGTCGTACCTTCCACCGGGTACGGCCATTTCCGCCTTCGGCCAGGCCTTCGAAGCCATCGCTCGCTTTCGTTGAAGTTGTTTGTTGTTGCGCGATGTTGCGCGATTTTATGCCGCCTTCCACCCCGTTTCCACCCAGTGCGGTTGTTGTTTCCTCCATCTACGCGGCCTCTTGCGAAGGCCTGTTGACTCCCCCCACCGCCGAAAAGTTCCTACCTCCAAACAACAAACTTGAGCATTATTACCGTGCCGCCATTGGTATTTGCATTTTTAAAGCATTGCCATGGCCTAGCCTAGCTGTGGCTTAGGTTAGGCCGCCTCTCCCCCTCTGCCACTCCTTCAAGCTCGTGGCAAGCATGCCGAACCTGCATTTATGCTCTACCGCATCTCCCCTCGCAACCTTAACTCCACAACTCCACGCTTCCCACCTATTGTGACGATCCCTTGTGATGGGTGGGGATGCCGCCGCGGCCCCGTGTACGCTGCCGTCCTACTTCGCGGCACCGAAACCGTCCGACCAAAAGTAGGTCAACGCAATGGCCCGTTGCCCCTCGCTGCCCCTCTTTCGCGTGGCACCCCCCTTCCCCTACCTAAATTCAAGCGCTATATAGCCCTACAAACGATTTTGCGACGAAGCGATCGCGTGCGAGGTGGAGGCAGCGGTGATCGCGATGATGTGTGTGTGTGTGAGCGCTGGCAATGACGAGGATTTCCTTTTTCAGAAGAAGTGATGAGATACAGTTTTTTTTTTCGGAGGGTTTGTTGTTCACAGCACAACAACAGAAAAAAGGAACGCATCTCAGCACGGATTTTGTAAGCCGTGGATCACCACTTCCATTACTTTCGCTTGCCGCTCTTTACCGGGAGGGGAACGATGTGCCGTTTGCCGGTGGAAAGGTGAGCTTAGATTGATCGTACACAGTAACCGTGGCCTAGCTCCGGTGGTTGTGTTGCATCAGCGACATATCGGTTTCGCGTAGGAAAATGAGTAGCAATCCCTTCCTGTCGACCGTTTCGTCATCGCCTGGGAAGGTGAAGAACATGCTTGAAAAAGCTTTCCATTGGTCGGTTTGGAAGTATGGTGAGTATTTCGGGTGAAATATTCTGTTTGCTGTTTATGTGTCTTGCAGAGCGTGCAAAGCGAACGATACCTCGGGCGATCCGCACGTGATCGTTGCCCGGCGTCTTCACATTCGGCGTCTTCACATTCGGCGTCTTAACCGCGCAACTGCTGCTCGTGCTGCTTTATTTGATTTTTACAGTTTTCAACAACGCACCTCAATTTATTTTTGTTGCTCCTCCGAATGTCAGCAGATCTTCTTTTTTATGTTTCAACCACTTTAAGACGAGAATGTAAAAGTATCCAATTCCATGTATCTTAACCCCCCCCCCCCCCCCCCACACACACACACACACATACACACTTATGAACATAAACACTTTAAAATGCTATATTTCTGACACGGCAACCCGGAGTGTTCACCGATGTGTGTATCTTGGCCTGCCCTTAACATCGAAAAAATCGTGATATACCAAAAGAGAAAGGATGCAGTCGCACGAAGGAATACACTTCAAAATCGTTTCAAGTCAAAATGTCAGATAGACGAACCCGAGCATCTCAGATTGTGCAATGCATCGGTGCGATCATGCATCTCAATAGTAGAGCGGAATGGGTCTGAGATTGAGTGTGGTGGGCAGATGAACCACATTGCAAGCAAATGTCACGTATCGTCGTACAACCTGTTGATTGTTGGGGAGGCTTTGCTGAACCGACAGTACTTTAAAGCACTAACACACAAGGTGAAGCGTATTTTTGTGCAACCAAAAATAGAACCTTAAATCCAATGCTGTAATCTTTGTGTGTCATACCGAGCTCTGGAACACGCTCGCCAGCATCTCGTGCCGATCGACGCCGGGTGCCGCCGACCGTTCAGCGTCATCGCTGAATGCATCCACCAAACGGGCGCGTGGCACTGCCAATCCCAGATGCCGAGAGGATCGCGTTGGAGGAGGCACGAAAGATGGGGGGAACTAAACAAAATACATTAAATAACACACACACAGCACAGCACAGCGCAGCACAGGGCTTGTTGGTGTATTCGCGTGTGCTCTACTACTCGCAGAGGCTGGCCCTTTGTACCAGGCCGCAGCTGTTTTGTGTTGCATTGTAGCTTTTTCCTCTGTTTGTTGACTCGCCGGTACCGGTCCAGGCACGTGATGTTCGGATTTCGATATCCAATTTTCCATGGCCACACGCGTAATTGTTTCGTCCTCCAATACGCTGGCCCGTACTATTTACACGTGTTAGTAAAAATGGCACAGAGAAGGAGAAGAAGAGAGAAAGAGAGAAGGGGAATAGGAAAAAACATGCTCGGAAAAGACGTAATACACTCGGATTAGCGCAATACGTACCGAATTGTGACGTACCGAAGGGGCGTGAAGGGGCGTCCTCCAGGCGTGGGGAGTGTGGTGCGGTGTGGTCCTTCACGTTTCTCAAGTGCACCGATGCGTACGGCGTTTTGCGTCATCTCACGATTCTACGACGGCAAACACAATGTTCTTGGATAATTTTCGTTTTGCTACGGTACTTTACAGTGTGTTGCGAAACATAAAAAGCACAGACACACACACACACACACACACACACACACACACACACACACACACACATGTGTAAGTAGTTCCAGCATCATGTTATGATGCCGCAAACCCGACGCATTAAAATCGTTTCCATTTGATGCCGTAGTTCGATCGTTGAGTAAAGTGGCAACTACGCCACCAGCTACAAAACACAACTCGTGCCGATCTGACCTGCGGGACAATTGCGTACCGGCAGGAATTGAAGAACACCATGTCACCCTGCGTTCCTGTGTGACCTTTACAGCCATGCTTTGCCCGCTTCCTGGTCGTTTGTTTTCATCATTCATAAATCGTTCCCTTCGATCGTGGTTTATTTTCTTTTTTGGCCCGTTGTTGTTTGCCTGCCTGCCTGCATGTCAACGTGATGTAGCGTGGTGTTTTGCGTACGTAGTTGAGTGTAGTTGTTTTTCTGTCCCGGGTCACGGGAATGCCGGCACGGACCGCGGGACCGGCCGGACCTGTCTAGGCGGCGATCACGTTGCCGGCTCGACGGAGATTGTTGATGAATTGAATTAATCAGAAATGATATGGCGGTGGCGGTGGGCTCGTCGTTGTGTTGTGCTGCTGGAACGAACACACACACCGCTATCGTTATCTGCGCGTCCATCGTCTGACAGTGGCTGCCGGTCGGAATTCGATGCCGGCCGGCTTATTCGAACATGCAATATAACGGTCAAAGCTGTGGGACATTTGCCGTTCGATCACTGCGTGGTGTGTGGAATGGACTTGGTGTGCAATGTGTCTGATTGCAAATAGAGGGGGAATTAACCAAAGATGGTGGAATATTTTTTAGGGAAGTTCATTGTTCAGAGAAGTTAAGCTGTACAGGATTAAGGAATAACATATGAACAGAGTTTTAGATCAACATGCAGATCAAACATTAAAAGTGAACATTATTCGTACAATAACGATCTTCTCCTCAATTCAATCGTTATGAGTATGAAAACTTCTTCAAAGAGAATTGTGATCCTTTTTTACGAATACAAACATAATCTTGGCTTTTTATTGTAGGAAAATACCAGTAAACAAACAGCAAACATGATCTATTTCCCTAAATTGACGGACCGATCACTGCGGGTCATCATGTAATATAAATTTGATCGATATAAAATTTGTGTACCATTGAACCTTTATCAAAAAAATATGGAAAAATGGAGAAATAGTCATAGGAAAGTAAAAATTATAATGTTTTGTACAAATGTACAAATATGTATAGTTGTCAATCATATCTACTTTGTTGAATTTCAAAACGTTATTTTATCCCTAAGATCATTTTATACAACGACAGTAATGTTAGTTTATTTTTAATTTATTGCAACGCTAGTATTCCTATATTTTTGGGATGTCTTCTCTCCCCCACACACACAAACACCCTCATCACCATTTTTTCCACAATACACCACCAGTTGATAGTCTATGTGACCATGAAAATGAACCATAAGCGTGAACCGCGTGTATGCCTCTCCTCCCCGATCGCTTATCGTGAAACAGGCCGGAGGGTGAGGATTTACGCCGCGCGAATAGAACCGCCGTGCTGCATTCCCGACAGCAAGTCGGCGTAAGTGTGTGGTATTTTCCACTTTCATACCGAATGCGCAATCCGGTCATCGGTCGCTCGAGAGGCGGAGGAGGAGGAACTATATAGATTCCGCTACACGTGACTCACGCCACCGAAGGGCCTCCAAGGCGCGCGCTCTCGCGCATGTGTGTGTCCCTGTCCCTGCGATAGTGGCCCGGCACTGTCCGCCGGCTACTTATTGCTGCAACGTGCCGGCAGTAAGGGTGTTAGTGAAGGCCTTCAGCCGGCTTTGCTTATTATTTTTTAGCCAATTTGGACCGAGTGTGCGCGCCCCTGTCTTGATACTGGGGATTTGTCATGCGTCGTACTACTCCATCGTGCATCAACAGCGTGCGGCAAGCAGTGCTTCGAGTGCCGAAAGTAGCAGCGACCAGCAGCTGATAACCGCATCCAGCTGCCCCTGATGATGTCAATGACCGGATTAGCGCACGGGCCTTTGCGTTTTGAGCTAGAGACAGCAGCAGCAGCAACAAACAAAACAACAGACCACTATAAATATCTTCTACTACTGTCGTGGGCGGATATTGCGGCCTGTTGGGAAGGGGAACAGTGCCCGCCAACGGTTTAGTAACCTTTGGGTGGCCGGTGATAAGCGCCAAGATCGGACCGGAAGACGACGGCAGAGAGGCACAGTTTGTTTGTGAAGTGGTCAGACACATACTAAACAAATAGTACTAAGAATGGCTGCACAGTCATTCTTTAGATTAGTGTATGTGGTTTAAAATGGAAAAAATGTTGCCCTTTCTCCTACCCAGACGGTGCCCGGCCGTCTGAAAGGAGCACCAGCATTCCAGCGCAAGCCATTGACATTTTCGCTTAGTCTGAAACGATTAAAGCGAACCTTCATTTTCTCGCAGATGCTATCGAGACGCCGCAGCGGCTTATTCCTTTCGCTCGCGAAACTATTCCGAACTAACAGCAATGTTTCGTAATTATTTCGCTCATCAATTACCGTTAAGCTGTAAGCATAATGCATCCGTGGTGGGGCGCAACGCGTTCCCTCACGCTGTCACACACGCAAGCATTGTCTGTGTTACCGTGGTCTGGCCCGCGGGTTATCCTGCACGATTTGATCTTAGCGTTGACTCTAATTATTTCACTTTTCACTATTGTGTTTGTGTGTGTGTATGTTGGTGCCTACACATTTATGCTACAGCCGAGGCAAACGTTACAACATAATCAAGCAGGCCGCGCGCTTGTTGCTCGCCTATCTTCCGACAGCCTTTTGTATGCGATCTTTTTGGCTAGATCGGGTACGTTCTGCGGGCAAACAACAATGGCTAGCCGACGCTGCCATTATGACGAGTAACGATCGCTGCTCTGCAATTAAATGCAGCCGTCGCACGGCAGTGAAGTAGGTTATCTGCGAAGAAGCTCTGTCGCCCCTCCCCGGGCGACACATGCACGAGCGACTAATCAACTGCACTCGCGCCTTGGCAGGAGAGTTGAGTCATTGTCGTCGATGGCTAGATTGATGCAGCGAGCAATGGGGACAATTAAATCCGCGAGATATCGATCATCGCGCAGCACCCGCGGAGAAAAGGGGAACGAGACGGTTGGAAAGCGAGCTATGCAGGGGCTTTGCCATTTGCTTGGGATGATTGGGGCTGCTGGGGAGATTGTCGATCGAATTGGAATGTTACTTGGAGTTTGCTCGGTACGAAACGGACCGACCCATTGTGAGCGCTTTGGGCGGATTCCTATTCTTGACTGTTGACCACCCTCACTAGCACACGGGATCGTGATATCCAGCGGGCTAATACTTGGCATAGCGTCGCTTGGCATGGCTTCCCCTCGTTCCTATGCCATGTTTGGGGCGGCGCGTGTCTGCAACTCTGCACAAATTGTACGTTTGCGCGTGTGGCCCAAAGGAATTGCAACATGGTAAACGGTTCGTCAGATACGCAAACCCCTTACTATATGGTACGTGGTTCTGCTGGTGTCTCGTGGTGTACTTCCTTAGCAGGAAAATAAAACAGAAACAATAGTATCCCTTTCGGCACCCGACAAGCGCACCCGATTAGGGTGCCACATTTGGAGAAATGTGCAATTTTATGCATGCTGATATGTCGCTCCGTATATGAGGGACGAGGGAGCAATATCAAGATGACCATTTGTGTGTGTGTGTGTGTGTACTGGGAGGCGGTTGCCCTATGCATGATCGATTGTTTCGTGCATGCATGGCGGTTATTGGTTGTTTATTGAAGGCTATCGGAATCTTGGTAGAAAATATGGCCATCCTAGGTTATGGTCACATGAACTACAAAACGGTTCTCAATTGTAAGCAATTGAGCATCCGCAAAACGGGTAATAGATAAATAGCGTAGATTCCTTGTAAGGACTTCGACATCCACAACGTGGGAAGCCGAGCGGGTTTGTTGTTTGGGTTGGAATCGAAACGAAAAATAAATAAAATTTTTGCTATCTTTCCGCAACTTCATGTAACAATCATATATTGTTTTATTGATCATATTCATTGAATAGTGCTGATTTTAATTGTTTTTTTTTTTTTATTTTGTTTGTCAACTCCTATTAATTGAAGCAAAGATTATTTCGTTTTTTACAGTTTGCAGTTTACAGTTTGAAGTATCATTTTGCCTCTAAGTCACTGTTTTATTTCTCTTACTTACCAATTTATCGAAAAAAGTGTTTATGTTTACCTGAAAACCACAATTAGTTTATTGAAGTTCGATGATTTTTCACTTATTTTGAACAGTTATTTAATTTCTTCATTTTATTTTTGAGTTTATTGAGGTACATTAATAATGTCCTGGTTTATTAATTTTGTAATTTAGTAATGTAACTCCTAATTCGTTTTTAACGGCAATAAGGAAATAAATTTGTAAGATCTACTACACGAACATTGTTGTTTTTTTTAAATTTCTTATAAAGATAGAGATACAACATTGTTTACTTACAGATAGAAATTAGCGTGTTAGATATAAAACAGGATGCATACCCTCACCTATTGGTTACTTTTCTGTAACCAAGTTACCAAGTCTAAGTGACCACCTGTGACCAAGTCCAACGACCAAGACTGCATCAAAGGAATGATCTACATCACGATAAACTTGTGTAACAAATAAAAGATTCTTTCATATCCATCCACCCCAATTGCCCTTTCTCCGTGTGAAGTGTGTGATTTACTGTGTCTTTGTACAACATCTTACGCAGCTAGTAAACGCAACCACCATCACCATCATATAATCAAGGCCTGCAGCTACAATCACACATTCCATCGTTCTGTTTCGTTCGCACAGCTCTCCTTCCTTCCTTCCTAGCTTTCCCACCAGAGATGCATCTTTATCTTGTGCCGGCCAGTCGCGTCTCAATTGGCTTCCGCATTTCAACGCTGTTTGTCTTCCTATTTGCCCTTTCGTGATCGACAATTATCACCAACATACGCAGACAGATACACACACACACACAATCGGAGCTCCTTGGAATAGTCACTGGCTGGTGCGTGACATTTTACCATCATTTTTTCCGAATTAGATGTATCTTTCAGTGTGCGTGTGTGCGGCTTCATTTCGAATCTGTTTGCCAGAGGTTACAGTGACATTCAGTGAAAAATTTAAAATTATGATCCGCCAAACCAAAGCCGAATAAGAAAGTCGCTCCGTCGAAGCTTCGCTGACCGTCGCTGACCGTCTCTGTCTGTGCGGCCAAGGACGTGGACCGGGGATGCTGCCCGAGCGCTGCGCTGTTCGTGATCGTGAAGAGGATGATAATGAGGCTGTTGATGGCGACGATCGACGGCAAGAGATGAGTCCGGTCGATCAGACTGAAATGTTGAGATGAGATGGTGACGCACCCGCCCCAGTACGACAAACCGGAACTGGATCCAATGCACGGTGTGAATCACACGGTGGTGGTGGTGCATAATTTGGAATCGTTCGTTACAATAAAGCAAATGGCACCGTGGTGCTGTGTGTGTGTGTGTTTGATTGGTATGCTTTTGTTTGGGGTCGGTTGAAACAATAGGTCGGCGCGCAACCTTGGCGATGGTGCTGGGCCGAAAGGCCTCACTATCTGGTCATTTAATGAAGATGTTTTGTTGCCATTCATCACACCGTGAAGCGGTCTTTCCAATGAACTACAGCCAATAAAAACAAACTGAACGTAAAACATACGGTCAAGCGAACGAGAATTGCGGTTAATTGTTAAAGAATTTGTGTAAAATGAAATAAAGACAATGTTTAAGGAATACAAAATTATGCAAATATTTAAAAAATGTGTATTAAAGTTTCAAAATTAGGTACAATACAATTATGCACGTAACTAGTTCGTTTTCGGTCACCAGTTGAAAATGCTACTTGTATTCCACCACAAAGTCCCAGGCGGGGAATTGATAAACAAACACCATTTATCGATCCTTTTTTCGCCTGCCCCTGTTCCGCCCTTCGTTTCGACCACTTGCCAAAGCAACAAGCAACAAAAGAAACCCCATAAATAGCGTTTCAATTTCAAGTGGCAAAGGGGGTGCATCAATCCTTCTCCATTTGGGTTGGTTCGCGTGAACTCTAGGGCCTTCCAATCCAGACCGGGCATACAAGTTGCGGCAGGAAGGTGTTAATTACGCAGCCAATGCAAACGAGCCTCAGAGGCCATCCCCCGGCAAAGGGACTCCATTGAACCGCAACCAACCCTAAAATCGAGCGGCTCACCGGTGTGTCTATTTTTTTTTGGGAAATTCTTTCCCACTTTCCCCCAAAAATCGGCGGGCTTGTTGCGTTCATTGACCGGATGAAAGGGAAGAATCGAACCCGTATGGTGTGCACAAGCTCCTTGGAGGGTTGGGGTTTTTTTCGCCCATCTAAGAGGGAGGGGAAATGGGACAAAAGTTTTTGAAAAGACGCTCCTTAAAGTTCGGGCTCTTTTTCACTATTTGCATTTTAACCTTCCAGCATTTGCAACTTCCTTCTGTACGGCTCGGCAGCCATACCGTTCAATTGATGGTTCCTACTTTCATGCGTTCACTTCCGTTCCCAAGCCGGGAGGTGTATGTGTGTGTGTTGTTTGGTTGAATGAATTTCGGCAGCAGACAACCGGCGTCGGTTTCTTCCAATTTGAATCGGCCGGACACAGGCCGGATAGTTGCGCTTATATGCTGTTGCCAAACATTTTCGGCCACTACTACCGCCTGCCGGCAATTGTTTCCCCCCCTCCCGTTACTCTTCCGCGCATGCTGTAGGTTTGATAATTGAATTCGTTGACCCCGGCAGTAGTACGATACAACCCTCCGCCCATTCCATTCGTCCGGCGACCCTCTGAGAATGCGAAGCAAGAAAGTTACCACAAAAGCATAACACCCCTGCTGGTCGAAGAAAGGGAACGCTTACCACACATACCAGCGCTGCGTGCTTGTGTGTGTTTGTGTGTGTGGTGCACACATAAAGCGTTGTATGATTCTCACTTCTAAGCGAGAAAGCCGGGAAAAAAGGCGCCGAAAACAAACGCAACGCAGCGCCGATGAATGCCTGGTAGGGGGCCCAGGGAAGGAGACGCGCAGGGCTAGTTTTCCATCTTTGTCCCCGGTTTCAATTTGTCCCATCTGTTGTTCCAAAATTCAGTTGTTGCTCGCGTGTGTGTGTGTGTGTGTTTGCGCTCACATTTGTTCCCTCTTTTTGTGCTGGAGAACGTGCTGGCGCAGCGTCAGAAAAATATGGGTCAACACAACCCGCGACGCAATTTGCGCGCCGGATAAAAGATCCCGGTCGAGAGAAGCTGAGTGTAAGCGAAGAGCGAAAGAGCGCTCGAGTGAGAGTGAGAGTATGAAGACAGCGCACCATTAGCGCGTTAGGAAAGTTGTTAGACGCAGTTGTTTGCTTTAGCGCATCGGCAACAATCGGCCACTTTGACGCGGTGTTTTCGTTACCGACGCCATCGCTACGGCCCGGGGGGAAAAAAACACAATCACACCTCGCACAATTAGTGCGTTGTGCCGAAAGGGAGGCGCAAAGGACCATTTCGGCGGCGTAAACAAAACAGTACAGACACGCACGCACGCACGCACGCACGGTGTCTTGCGGTTGCCATATTTGCTCGATATTTGTGCTTCGACGTATCAACAAATGAGCATAATCGTTTCTCTCTATCACACACACACACACTCTTGTTCATGTAATAAAAAAAAACAAAACACACACTCGCACACACATACATACGAATTGTTGATTTTGATCGTACCGGGGGAAATGAAGTCAAATCCCAACTCAGCCTATGCCAATTCCTTTATGCTTTGTACGATTTGGATTATGCACCCGCTAGCACAAATGTGTCTGTGTGTGTATGTGTTTGTTTGTGTATGCATGAAGTGTGTGATTATGTTTAGAAAGAGGAGAGGCGAGTGGAGTACGAAACCCGGGAAACGAAAAGGGGAAAACGGAAAAAAGGCCTATTCGATGAACACGCGCGCTTTCGAATGAACACGCGCGCGCCATACCACCGAGCACGACGTCACAAACATTCCCGGAAAAGCCAAGATCATTAATTGTGACGACGATCACACACTGGCTGGTAGTTTTCCCGCTCTCAAAACGGATTTTCTACGCCAAAGCGCATGCGCAGCTTCACAGCAAACTATACACACACGTGCACAGTATTTTGGGAGAGCAAGAAAAACGCGGAAGAGTTGGAAAGGAAAAATTAGATATTTGTGAAAATTGATTCCTTTTTTTCCTATTGAAAAGATGTTTCAAAAATGTAGCCCAGAGAATTGAAAAGAAATTTCCTTTTTTTTTAATAAAACTTCATACAACATTCCATCGTTAGATGAAAGCAAAAATACAAACAATCTGGTAAAAACAGAGAGAAAGAGAAAGAGAGCAAAATAAAGCGAAAGAGAACGCCATGAAAATGAACAGCGTTCATTCTGTGTTATTCCACTACTTCCCTCACACGCACATTTCTAATGTTTTGAATGTGCTTCCGCGGAAGCAGCACAAACAAAGCGAACAGAAGGGCAGGCCATGGGCCCGGGGCCAGGAGCTAGGGGAGAGTGGGCTGAGGGCCTTCTCCATCGATGATAACCCTCCGTACAGTGGTGTGTGGTGGTGGTACGTGCGCTTCATAGTAGGGGCATCGCTTTCGCACGCAATGCATAGGACTTTAAGGCCTATATTGGTAAGTGTATGTGTGTGAGTGTATATGTAAGCGCGCGCGCGCGATTTGTAATGACCCTTTGAAAAGTGCCGTCAAAAAGAAATTCCCTCTACCGAGCATAACTTTCATTTCAAGCATTTGTTTAGCTGGCTGTTGTTGTTTTTGTTGGCTTTTTGTTGTTGTTGTTGTTGTTGTTGTTGTTGCACGCGCTCTCGGCCAAGCTCCTACGCCATCCAACACCAGCACCGGCATTGCCTCCTTTGTTGCACATCGAAAAACAGTCGCTTGAAAACATGAGAAAATTTGCTGTTGCATCAAAACTAGCAAAAAAAAACAACAACACGAACAAAAACAAAACCCGTTCTCCGGTGCGAATAGGACAGTTTGACAAGTAGGCGCTGATCATAGGGTTTCTCTTTCCACAGATTTGCTGCCTCCCCCTCATTTCCATCCCCCACACTGTCCCCCTTATCACTCCCTAGTTCTGATGGGTTGAGGGCAAGAAGAGACAGTTCATGTAGGTGCAGCATACCCGGTTTGGACTGTCTATCTCTCTCTTTCACTCTCTGTTCCTCTTTCTCTTTCTAATTTCCTGTGCCTGCACTTTGTTTTGTTTTCGATCTATCTGTATGCGCTGGAAGTGCGCTGCAGCGCTTGTTGCATCCCGCCAGGGGGGGGGGGGGAAATGCTGCTCTTCCCTTATGTGTCGCTAGACCAGCATTAGTTGGCGCTGTGGTCCCGTTGAGCCTATCGGTTCAAACGGTCCTCCGCCTTTCTCCCGCCCGTCCAGCACACTTTCCCTCCATGCTAATCCCAATTACACGAACATGCAGGAAGCTGCGCCTGTATGCGTATCGCCAATGTATGCCAGTGTGTGCTCATGCGAGTGTTGGTGTGATTCTGTTGCACTCTTATGTGTACGCGTGCATGTGTGTGTATGCATATTATGTTGAGAGTGTTTTCCTCTTTCTTCTCACCTTCTTCCCTTCTCTTGCGCTCTTCCAAACACCTCCCCTTCCCCCCTCTTATGCTACGACATTTGTTTACGTTTGCGTTGTTTTGCTCTTCCCGACACTTGCTGCCCCGGCACCTAACTGTGCTATGGCTATGCTACGGCCCCGGTCTTTGTTTTGTCGACTCGCATTGAGGCATTTCTAAGTTAACGAACCCACCTCTCGGCCAACACCCCCCCCCCTCCCCGCCACCTCCTTCCCTTCCATCTCTCTCTGTCTCTCCCATCCTTTTTTCCGTTAATGGTGGTGGGTAGGCCGGCTAATGTTGGGTTTGGCGTTTTGTAGAAATTGCGACTGACCACAACGCCGCGATGCCGGGCGAGTGCCGTCTTCCATCCCCCCGTTGGATGGACCCGGGCTGGGGCGTGTGTTGGGGTTTCTTTTTATGTTTGGTAGAGAAAAGCTCATAAAAAAAAGAAACGCCATGTAGCGACGACGCCTTTGCATGTTGCGATGCAATTTGCTTGTTTTGATTCCATTGCTTACCACTCAACCCTCCTTGCCCCTCCCCCCTCCTTCCCCCTCCAAAACACTCGGTTGGCCTTTGCAGTTCACCATCATCACCACCACCATCATCATCATCATCATTGGCGGCGAGGACTATGATTTGGAAATCCATTTGGTGTTCCCGTGCACCGTACGCCTAGACACGCGCTCGTACTGGAGTTGCCTTTCGTTCCTTCCTTCGGTTTTGGGGGGAATCCAGTTGCGAATGAAAGAGGGGTTTTTTTTCATTTCAACTCCAACATGAACACGAGCGATGCAATTTTCGTGTATCAGAATTACGTCCTGTTGCGCAGTCAAAACTGTAAGCTGTGATAATTTGATGGGATTTTTCCTCCCGGGATACACTACAGTGGTCCTTATGTTTCCCATTTTTTGTGTGAATGGAGTCCATTAATATGTCTCCAAATTTGCACATATACATAGTTTATGTGGAAAAGCCCGCTTGTCGGAAGTCCTGCTGCAAGACTGGGTTTTTTTGCTGTTGGAACGATCGATTTTTACTTCTCACTGTTGCTACATTTTAAGTGCATCAGTGTTTTCTACCCTCTTCCTTTTTTTTTTTGGCGCCATTTCATGCTGGGCGCGCGACAATGTGGCGTTTAAGGACCGTGCTGGAGTGTGTTATGTTTTTCTCAGTCTAGTGCATGGTAAAGCAAAAAGAAAAGAACCTAAGTAAAGTGGCTAAATTATACGATTTAAAGCCACAGCTTAAGGTATACATGAGCCAGCCATTCTTCCCTCATCCCATTCCCAGCAACGTCTTCTACAATCACATCTCAAGGCGTAAAAAAGCCTAAATTAATGTTGACTTCTTTCAGCCCGCAAAAAAGTGATCCGATTATTATGGTAGCTGACGTCGGTTCGGTTAACCTCTGCGGTATCATCCAATTTGTGGCTAACCTCTTACAGTGACGTGCCACCAATGCGTAAGTGTGTGTGCGAAGGATAACTCAATCATCACCATCTCGTTACGCCTGTAAACTCTCACACACTACGTAAAAAAGGCAAGGATTTTCTACTCATTTTCCCCTTCGCTTGGGTATCCTTTGTGACGCAGTACTGAAAACCTACACCCGTTGCCGCGCTCTTTGGGGCCTCCTTGGAAAAATATAAACAGTCAACACACACGCTCTCTCTCACACACATACATAAATTACATCCCCTTTGCTAGTGGTGAAGAAATTGCGTTTTAAATCCAACACCATCGCCGGTCCACCCTTGCAAGGTTTGATATTTTGGACTCGGGACAGGAAAATCCTGCTGGTAGGCCCATTTTCCCGCCCTTCCGCTTTGGTTTCATACGTGTGTGCGCGTGTGTGTATGTGTGACTGATTCGGGTTTTCCCCTTTTTTCCCAAGCGTATGCGAAAAAGCAACTGCGTTTCTGTGTTGTTGACTCGATTTCCACACCACAACCCTGTTGATAGTGGCGGCGGCGGCGGCGACGGTGGTGTGGTGCCGCAATGGTGGCGTCGCGCCAGCCATTCCGAGTTCAATGACCCGCTCCAGCCGGGATGGCCGGTGCGTTTGTGCATCCAGCGTGCGCCCCGAAAGCGGAGGGGCGTTGTAACGCGCGCAACACGCGACGACGCGGGGCGTAAAAACGCGAGCAAAGCGCTCAACCGTAACCACGACATACACAGACAACGGTCCCGGTGCAACAGGGGCCAAAAACAAGACAACAACAACAAAAAAAACCCGCCCAATCCCTAAGAGGATCGGGAAGCATCCCGGGCCTGGCCGGCTGCTTGTGTTTGCTGCTGCCTGCCCTGCTGCCAAGCTCAATGGTGCCCGGTGCCAGGGGACGGGGGTCACGCTTCTTCTATCGGTGGCGGATTCGCGTACGGCGTACGGCTTCTATCGCGCCTCCGGTGTGTACGCAGCGGCATTTGTCCGAAAACAGACACCGACACCGACGGCCGGGAAGGTAGGCTGGGCCGGCCGGTTCGATGCACTTTTTCCTTGTTGCTGCTGCATCTGCAATTACACACACACACACATAGAGCCATATATGCTCAGCTGCTCAGTCAGCCACGTCTGATCAGGCACGATGCTGCCGCCACCGCCTCACTCTTGCCACCGTGTCGTGATTTGCGATATGAAATGAATCGCCCGAGCCACTGCTACCCGGTTTCTAAGGGGGAGGGGAACAGTGATGGAGGGCAGAAATGGAGTGGAACCGGGCTCGCTTGGAGTGAAGATGGACGGGTTTGTTGTTGTTTGATGTCGCTTCGCGGACCGGTTTCTTTTTTCGCGAATGATGCGATCTTTGCAACATGCCGCGCAACTGCCGCGTGTGCGCTTCCCTCTTGGGTCTCTCTAATCGCCGGGCGGCAGCAGCAAATACAAAGTAGCAGCTTTGTGGGAAGAAGTAGACCAATCGCGGTACGAAATGACGCAGCAGCCATTTCCAGCGACAAACCTTTGCCCGCACGAAAATTAAGCGCCAGCAACACAATTGATAGGGAAATTCGGTAGCATTAGGCGGCGCAACATGCTTCCGCAGCGTAAAAGCGTCAAAGTAATCGAAACCGATGACGTTGTTGTACGCTTTCAGCATAATCCAAGTAAACAATGCTGGTGCGTCATCTCTGTCACCTCATCGGCAACGATGTGTTGGGTGAGGAGCGTGGGCAACGCTCGAATAATTCAACCCCGCTCTCCGGGGGATGTGGTGACGTCATTGGTACATTGGTCGATTAAAATTCCCCCTTCGTCGCCGTTGGTGGCGTGGCGTCACTGTCTCTAAAATGAATCTGCTGCTGCAAAGAACAGGCGCGATCTGTAATACAGACCGTCTGCGGTACATGTTTGTTGATAAACAAAACCAAAGGGCCGAAATGAAACACACACGCACACCCAAAAGCAATCACACACACACACACATGGCAGTGTGGTAGGAAAATTCATCCTTTTTATTTCCACCATTATGTTTGTGTGCGTGTGCGCTCTTGCAAGCCTACTGCGGTACTGCCTACTGGGAAGCGAACAAAGAAGTCAAGGAAATGAGCATGCCGGCTCTTGCTGTAGAAAAATGTCTCACACACCTGCACAACTACGGCCTTTGGACACGTACACACACATATATAGAGAAACGCACCAACGCGCGCGTTAGTGTTGGTGCTGGTAGCGCATACACTTTATCCGGCGAAGGGCCCCGATGTAAACAAAGGAAAAGCGGCCGCTACCATGACGCCCTTTTTGCGTGTAACTTCTGCTGCTGCTGTTGCTGCTGCTGTTATCCGCTTGTAACTCTGTAAAGATTCAATCATTTCTGCTTCTTGAGGGGAAGAAGCGTTTAGCCCATTTTCTCTAACCTTTTTTTTTATTTGGTAAAAAGAAAGATAGGAAATTGGAGTTGCACGATTGCTTGCCACCACCGCCGCACCCCGCATTCAGCCGCAAATCATTGCAACGATTGGGAAACAGGGCCATGGTGTCCCATGGCAATGTTTCTACGCATTAATGATCTGCCCGTTTCGCTCTTTCTCGGCTCTTTTCTCTCGTTTACGCTCCCTCTTTTCTTCCTCGAGCGCGATAGCGGGATCACATTTTATCTACTTCCCAAATACGCACTCTCGTACGGGTGACGTATGCCCCTGCCACTGTATTGTAACGAATATGCCGGCCGGCACTGAACTCTTTATTTGTTTTGATGCGTTATGTATACGCGTAGGCAGTGATTAGATAGAGAGAGAGTGAGAGAGACAGAGAGCACAGTAAGAGAATGGATGCGATTAAACGAAGCTATTGCGATACATTTGTTAATGAAAGGTTTTCTTCTCCTACCTCCCTATTCACTGGCTGGTACATTTTATTGTTTGATTTCCATTAGCGAAATCCCACCTTGCTGCACAATTTGACCATCACCACCATCCAGCGGCTGGATGATTAGCGCTTCTTTTCCTAGAAATTGCTCCCCAAGCTCCACCATTCCGCCCTAAAAATATCCCTCCTCTCCCCCCGCATGCTTCTCTTTCCCTAATTCGCTCAAAACCCCATGTTATCGGTCGATTGTGTACTGTTGCACCAGTGTGTGTGTGCGTGTGTGTTACATGCGTGCTCGTCATTTTCTATTACGACTTGCGTATCGCACCGCGTACGCGAGCCAAGTCTCAGGAAGATGCGTATCAGCAAACACGCAACCAAATGGCGTAAGAAGTAAGCGCAACCGTTGCACAGGCGAGCACACCTGCACAACAAACTCTGGCTGACCAAAAAGAAAAGGGCAAAATTGCGCCCACACCATATCGCACTAGTCGCGTGTCGCGAGATAAAAAAACAGACCAAAATTGAAACAAACAAAAAAGACAACGATCGAGCTGAAAGAAACACCCCCGGACCGGATGTTAGCTTCGTGACGCAGTCATTTTTGTGCGAGAATGAGTCCCATTGCGTGGTACGTCACTGCTCTATACGCATTCGCATGGAAGGGGGAGAGGGGAGGGGTGTTGATTTCGTGGTATGGAAATTCCCAGTTTCGCCGGACGGACGGATTTACGGAGATGTGGAGACGTTCCAGAAGGCTTCGGCGGGCTTAATGATTTTGTTGTTTACTGCTCAATGCCCACTGCACAGATTGCGTCTTGGGGTGCTTTTTAGTGTGTGTGTATGTGTGTGTGTGTGTGTGTGTGTGTGTGTGTGTGTGTGTGTGTGTGTGTGTGTGTGTGTGTGTGTGTGTGTGTGTGTAGCCGTGATATCGCATAAAATGAAACGAAATAAAAAAAAACACTTTAAAGTGAAGTGTCATTTTCTTTTTCGCTCCTTGTGAACGAGCCCTAAAAACCATTCTTATCGCGATTGAGTGTAAAGATTTGCCCGAAAGAAAGTTTCGGCATTCATTCTGGAAAAGGCGTGCTGCGTCATGGTTGGTTGCAGGGATTGTTAGCTTAAAAAAAACGAGACCAATCTCAAAGATTGGAACCAAACTTGGTTACGTACTTTGGAAAATGTGTAAGAAACAAAACAATAAAATAAAGACGTGCAACTGTACTTTTTTTTAAATAGTTAAAATCCCTAAACTTGAAACAATGTATACACCAACCTACCATAATGCCCTAACGCTCACCAAGCCCGATCGTTCTTGTTCGAACGGTGCAGCTCCTAATCTCCTACCGGCTTATGTGCCACGGTTTCGGACACACGGGCACGATCTGCACCCGTGGAGGTTAATGTGCAGGGTCGCGCCCCAAAATTTAATGAGTCCTGCAAGGTAGACGACCTCTTATCACCGTACCCTGGCGTTTGACTACTGCTCACTCGCTCTCTCTCTCTCTCTCTCTTTCTCTCTGTTACAGGTACGGCAGGAATCAATGCACTGTGTCGTCTTTGTTCCATTACTTCGTTGCAACGCACCGGAGGCTTTGTTCTGGTTCTCTAGACATGCACGGACTTGACACGGGATGGTTCAATCACGTTGCTAGATGTTGGTCGATACGGCACAGATCGATGAGTAGCCTCATAAGAAAGCAAACTTAACACAACAACAGCGCGCATTACATCGGCCAAAGCAAAACAAAAAATTCATCAATTCATCCCACATACTACGAGGGGACAGGGGGAAAAACAAGGCACAATTCCATCTAATCCAACCCCTTCCCCCTGCAAAAACGACAAAAGTCCACACTTCAGGGAATTTGCTGCCATCCGTGCGAAGAGTTAATCAATTGGCCACGTTTCGGGCCGGCAAATAAACACAAGAGCAGAGAAAAACGGCCAACATCACATCCACATACACACACACACATGGACACGATTGCTTTCGGCTTTTTCGGTGGGCACGAGCAAAAACAAAGCAAAAATCCCATAATGCAGTCACTCACAGCCGGATCTAGCGTCCATTATCAGTTCAATTAAATCACTCTCCTGCTGTCCCCGGGGCGTCCTCATCGATTCGGCCGTCTTGCCGTCGTGCCCCGTTGCGTCCCGTCCTGCTTGCGCTACCTTCTTCATGCCTGTTAAGCCGTATCTACCATTCGCGGGGCTGTTTGCGTAAAATGGTGATCCTTTGACTGTTGTTTTTGCGATGTGTGGCAGTAGGCATGACGCATCTTAGCGCTTTGGTTGCTTAGGACAACGGAACAGCCTGACAGGCTGTTGTTGTATAGGCGGCAATTGTTTTCGAGCGTCATTCATGTTTTTTGTATCTTCGAATATGTCCGAGGATATTTTTTGTTGTGTTAATGGATGATTTGTATTAACCTTTTCTGTTTATTATAAATTAATAATGATCTACATACATATTTTAAATTAAACGCTTTACCGAGCAGCTCGTTACGATCACTAAAGCAAAGAGAGCTGCAACCACACCCATCAAGAGCATTCATCGACGGAAGCATCAGTGTTGTATGTACATGCCGCAGACAATTGGATAGAAATCGTCCCGAGATGAAACTGACACATTTTCCGTAAGCCATGTACGAATGACCAAACCTGACTTCCCCTTGGGAGCCATCTTCTAGCGTTTTTCATCTTGCCATTGTGCAGAACAATCGTCCTTCGACGTGCGACCAACGTTATCCCAGCGGAGTAGCATACCCACCAGAAGAGAGACGCAGGCACACAACTTTTCCCCCAAAGCAGCCCCGTTAGTGTATTGGAGTGAGTCTTGCTGGGAACATTTCAGTCCGAGCCCACCTCGGGGTGGTACATGAAATGGAGAGAGAGAGAGAGAGGGAGACAACCGAAACGCACGGATGAACGCTACAGAACACGATTAACTACTACGGGCCGTTCCTGCCCTTCGACTGCTCCAATTCCATTGTTGCTGGCCAGCCCAAAACCACCACCAACCATAATCAGGTTCTGTTACGCATCTCGTTCTTACTACTCGCCCATAAAGTATGATCCATTCTCCGGGGAGGGACGAAGCGCACGAAAAAGTGTGATATTTATCTGCGCACTTGTTCGTGTTTTTTTTTTGGGTTGGTATCGACATCTATACCAACGTCTGCGTCACGGGCAATTGCTGACGAATTCAATGTTGCCCAGGGGTTGAAAGCGCCACACCGAGTGGGCCGGCGGTATGGTTTTCGAGTGTCCGCAAAAGGAAGGACCTGATATTCAGTGCGCACATTTCTCCAGAAAAATGAAATTGTGTTTATTACACTCTACCAAAGAAGATGAGTGCGGTAATACGCATTTGTGGGGGTTTTCTTTACATCATAGCAATTGTAGGATTAATCAAAATCATGGTCATATTCTATTTGTAAAATTTCCTAGTTCAAAAACAAACATTCGAACGTGTGAGCGATCACTTACCTCGTGATTGATCAGCCTGTCGATCGCTTAGTCGATCAACAAACAGAAAGCATAAATCTATAGGCAACATTGTAGCTGTTTACCGGTACCGCAACCCGATGGCCTTAAGCCATGGCCACACGCAGGCCAAGATGTCACGGTTACGACCCGGAAAGCCCTGGGGTGCCGTCACGACATGCAATCACCGTGTTGCGGGTGCGTGTTGACAATGCTTTTGGGCTATAATAGAGCGTTTTGTGGATATTCAACGGAACGCAAACGTACACACTACAAGCACCAGCAAATGGTACTAAATAGTACCGTCATTCTGTGCAAGAGAGAAGGGCCTTTACCTTTAAGGAGAAGGAATTAGAACTTCCATAGCAGCTTATAACGTTGAGCTCAGCTCAATGTTGCTACTAGGGATACGGTGATTCTCTCCATCAAAATTCAATCAGAAGAATATCTTATTAACCTTCCACCTTTCCAGGGCCATTTGACAATGCACCCTTTTATTGAATGCACTCCCCGAAAAAAAAATCACCTCCAATCAACGAACTACAAGCTGAACACAAAATCAACCACCAACGACCTTGGAAGTGGACGTGCTTCGATTGCTTCGGTTCGATTATTAGACTTAAGCCACTTATTCGTGCGAATGTGATTGATTGAGCTGAACACAAACCGGTAGTAAACCCCAAAGCAGAAAAATACTACTCCAATCTACCTGTTGCTTATCACGTTGTTAATTTCCGGTTAATGAAAGGGCTATGGACTGTATGGACACAGACGCACCATAGCACCATACCATATAGGACATAAATCAAAATCGGATTGCTCGTTAGGCTATTTTCATAGCTTAAATTTATGGTTCCAGTTTTTATTACCATTCATGAATAAATTATCAATTTCCTAAGCATTCCCCTCGCTTAGGAAGCGACCAAAGAGAGCTATTAGGATGCATGCATACACAAATCGTAAAAAAAATATTATTGCCTCGATTTCTAATAAACCCCATTCCATCGTTTAATCGGCCTCCCTTTTGCATATCGCCATCGATGATATTGGTAACGATGGTTGCCGAAACGAAGACGCTGCTGCTCGAAATCAAAACGAAACGTTGGTGACGTTCTTACCCCCGGACACTAACGTCAATAAACACACAGCTATGAAAAGAAAAAACAAAAAACTCCATCCTCCCTCCCCCCACCAAACCATAATGTCCAAGTGTGGCCACATGTTGTTGTAGTTGATTTCGACGTGAATGGGAATGGGGAGGATATTCGAGGCGAAAATTTATGGAACGCTCGCTCCAGAGGAAATGGGGTTGAATCGTTTCCATAACAAACATGGCTCACTTTGCGGTCACGGGATGCAAATTCGCAGCGCGGGCAGGTTCTCGAGCGACAGAGGTGACAGTTGCAAACCATTGGGGATGAGTATTTGTTGTGGTTCCTGTTTTATTTTCGCTTCCTCATTTGCTGATCATAGCAATCCATTTAAGTACGCACCGTCACGCAGCAGGACATTCTGTGCGGTGTCAGGTCGCGTCGTACGAAGGGAGCACAAACGCACCGGAAACGTTGTACTCTTCCTACCGAGGACGGTAAGTATGATAAGGTGAAATGGAATGTTTCACTTGTCGTGGAAAGCAGCGAATCGTCCACCTTCCCCGCAATAGAGATGGAAATTCAACCAAATACTACGCACTTGCTCGCTGGCTTGGGACGCGCAATAAGATATCAATCGAGCATCGTTGGAGGGTTGTGAAAGAGTGCGAGGGGAACGACGAGAGTGACAGTGACAGTAAGCACTCGTATAACTCGTCAGATGCGAGAAGCCATCTACGTAGTAGATGGCGTCAAAAACTCTAATCGGAAAACTTCATCCCCTTGTTTTGTTGCTGCTGCTGTTGCTGCTTCGGAGCAAAACGATCCCCGAACCCGGCCAATACGAACCCGCTGGCGATGGAAAGGGAAAGCGATAACAACAAATCTTACCACTGAAGAGCTGGATCAGCTCGTTGAGTGTACCGAGGAGTGGATGGATCTACCAACCTCCGCACCAACTACCATTCTGGCGTGGGGCCCCCCAAAGCAACGCAGAACCGTTCTTTCTGCTTGCTGGCTTCTGTGGTTGAATTTCACATCGGGTTTCTTTGTTTCTTTCTGAAGAACCGATGGAACAGCCGAAGCGACGGCAACACAGATGAGTGCGTGAGTGTGTGACCTAATTTTTAACCCACGAACCACCCCCCATCCCCTCCTCCCCCTTTGTACCGCTCAGCGAGTTGATTAGTTTGGTGAGGTCCCATCTCCCAACTCCCGTCGACCTCGCTGGCAACCCGCGGGCGATAACGACAACATCGGGCAGCTTTGGTCTGTTTTGGTCTTTGGCGAAAGGTTTTCTTCTCCAACCGGACCCAACCAGCATCAGTATGGTGAAGTGCTGGGGACCGACGGTTAGGTCCACAACCCTTAATGCAGCCCTTCGTTGTCGTTGAACCTGGGCCGTCGCTGGGCTGGGGAGAAAGTAAACCGAACGCCACGGACGGTACAATGGACGATGGAGGGTTCCCATAGCCAATGCCATTCGAAGCAAATGTTTGTTAAGCTTGGTTTAGAAATTCATTACTTTTGAGTTGCGATGGGTTGAAAAATCTCATTATTTAATTTTTTAAAGTAATCTGCGATGTTTCTTCAATCTATTTTTTTGAAGAGCAGGGAAAAGTTTTGAAGAAAAGTTCAAAATTCAGATGGAAGGCTATTGATAAATATATTAAAGGGATTGGACCCATGAACCAAAAACAAAAATCCTTTGCAAAAGAATTTCCAATACAGCTCAAATATCATTTAATAATTGTAAAATCAATTCTTTTTTTTAAGAAAAATTGTAACCGATATGTTTATTACCAGTTTTTGAGAAAAAAAAAACTTATTTCTATGAGCATTTCCCCAATTTTAGATGAGCGAAAATTAATTTCATTTTCTAGCGCTCCCCTATCTCTAGCCACTCATCCTAATGACTACTTGAATCAAGTTTCATATTAATGAAGGATTATCGCTCCAATTAAAATGTACATTTGTTTTCTAAGCAGGTACACCAAATCATGCCGAATAAAAAGTACAATCCATCCCTTAACAAATAAAATAGGGAAATTTTCTATAAAACGTTCGACACTCCAGGCACTCCTGTACGCTGCCGTCATCAGCTACGTCACCGGTGCGTTTAAAGGTCAAATCAAGGACATGCCCGTCACGGGACAGCAGCCAGCGGTCCCGAAAAATTGGAATATTTGGCCAGTGGTATCGTTAGACATCCCACAACTGTTAGATACCCTTCACCAATACTACTGCTTTGCTCTAGCACGCATACGGGTGAAGTTGCACCATATAAACAAATCGGATGACAGAGCAGGCAGCAAGAATTCTCTGTAAGTTGAACATTTAGAAGAACAGTAAAACGAATCTAAAAGGTAAGAGAAAGAGAGAGACTGAAGACCCACGTCACGATCGTTGCGTTTAAAGTTCCTCTTCAGCTGCGTGCAGAAATGAATGCTTCACGCAAAACATCATCCTCCACACAAAGGATGTCATGAACTGGTGGGCATTTTGCGCTCGCTCTCGCTCTCTCTGTCGCATCGCTCTTCAGCCGCACATCCTGCAACCTGTTTGCTCTCATCTCTCTTCCTTTCGTTTTGTTGTTTCTTTTTACTCCAAATGAACCAAAACAATCGTGTGACGTTTGAATGGCCGTTCCAGAGCGCAACACACATCCTTTGCGTGTGTTGCGCTGTGAATGAACGGCCGTGTGTTTGTTTCACTGGCGCGTGTGTGTGTGTGTGTGTGTGTGAGAGCACGGAGAGGCATGCGATACCACAAAAAATGCCGGCACGAATGGCGCGAAAGTGTGGTAAAACAGTGGAGTCCCTTTTTTGTCCCGTTTACACTTGCCACGGTCGGAATGTCGGGGTTGCCACGCACACAAACTCCCTATCATCGATCGAACCATGTAATGCTAGCCCATCTTCACAGCCCTGCCGTGTCCCTGCTTTCGGCACCCAGGGAATAAAGCATGGAATTTCACCACATTTTCCAATGGGTGAGCTTTTGCCCGACGAAACTGACGGTATGTTTGAGGATGCATCCCGAGGGTGACTTTTTTTGACGGGCCTTTTCCTACTCTCCTTAATGGGGTAATGAGTCGTTGTTTCACATTGTTGGGTTTGTAACTGCTTGACTTGCTTGCAAAAGGGTGGACATGAATTGCTCACTGATTTCGGTGGCTTTTCCCTTTTTCTTCTCTCGTCAAACTCTTTGCAAGGATTTATCGTATATCTTCTGCCTAGTTTATTGCTTCGGCCCATAGCATCCAGTTGTTCAGCCATCATTCTTCTACATCCTTTTTTATGTTCTGTTGGTACTGAAGGATGGTACGTTTATTACTCGCCCAGAAAGGCCGAAAATAACAAAGAGAATATACATTTATAAAATCCCGAATCTCTCCCATATACACACTCTCATACACACACACACACACGCAAACCGTCATCAAGGTCCTTCATAATCGCCCTGGCTCACACATGGCACAGGCAGGTAGGAACGAATCAAAATCAAAATCAAACTCTAATACCATCTGCGCTGTATCCTAGCAAGAAGCAACGGAGAAACTCTGACAATACTGTGCAGCCATGGAATCAAAATCCTTTTCCTTCTTTTCTTTCCATTGTGCAATGGCATTAGGGGATGGTGGGTACGGTGCAGGTGGTGATACACCGCCGAGCATATTCCTTTGAAAACATGGTGAAAGGCACATCTATAGAGGAGGAAAAAATGAAAGCCAAACAAAATATATTCACCATTCCCACCTGCAATCACACGTACACACCTTCCACGATTCCTTTTGCTTCAGAGCAATCCGGGGAAAAGAAAAAAGGAAAAGTAAGGATGAAAGGATCCCCGAACCGGACCCAAAACAAACGTAAATTCAGCTTCTTGTTGGTCCTGTCTCTCCGTTCAGGCGGAAGTGTTCGTCCCGTCCTTACCTCAACGCGTCCTTACACGGCGTCTGGTGGTGCGTTTTGGTGTGCGCACATAATTACAAAGCACGAATGCGCCGCGCCATGGAATGCAATTGCACTCCGTTGGGTTCTGGGCTCAAGTTCAAGTTAATCCACTTGCTCATGTATTTTAATTGGATGCGATGAGATGGGAATTATGAAACAGCATAAACGTTATCTTCAAGTAGAAGGATCGTAATATTTAATTTTTCTCATTATTCTAAAAAACTAAATCTGGTGTGAAAGTGATTTTCTCACTGCATTTAAAATGCTCACCACAAATAAGATACAATTTCAACAAAAAATCAAATATGTGCTTCTTTATGTTGCTGCACCATTGCTTCTCTTGTCTGTATTTGTGGCACACCCCTGTCTGTTCCATCTTCTTCCCTACAGCTGGCGGCTGCGTTTTGATCCTTGCTTGGATGGACATTTAATCGTCCCTGCCCTACCACAATGAAACTGTTGGCTCGTTAGCACACTCACACACACATGGTTTAATTCAATTGTAAATACCGGTTCCGAAGGAATCAGTTTTGGACGATCTCTTGATCAGATTTCACTTTCCTACGGAACGTACGCCAAGGGTCAAATTCGAGGGAATTGGTAATGATATTTGTGTGCCACTCGGCTATGTCTATGGGCAGGCTGTCTCCGAACCCCTCCGGGTTGACCTTTGCAATCGATCGGTCGAACTTCGAAGTGGTAACATTCTAGAAAGTTCCGATTTGCCGAGAAGACTAACTCGTTCCGGCCGATCGTTGTGCAGGATCGTTGCACAGAAACGAAAAAAAAAAAAACAAACCTCGTTAAGGGCTGTTTGACACTCCAGCCACACACACACACACACACACCCTTTTGTGCTACATTTCGGATCCAAACCTACCGATAAAGTCTGCAGTCAAAAAGGTCGCACACAAACGGTGGCCAGCTAGCCACAACCGTCCCAGTGCTGCCGTAAGATCAAACCCAACAGTCAAGCTGGGGCTGGCTGGGGTTGTGTGCGAGATCGAAAGCCAATCAAGTCAGGGGGGGAGGTCGAATCGGAAACCCTTTAATGCACAAAACGGGCTTTTAATTCAACGTCCGTGGCGTCCCACTCACACACAGACACACACACGCCGTCGTTTGCCTTCGTTCGCCATTGTATAATGCAGCGGTAAGTGCCGATCGGCACTAATTAAAGCAAAATTAGAAACTAGTTACCCGAGCGCCTTATCGAACGGTCTCATTAAAACGATCCGCCGCGTGCGTGGACTGGTAAGGAGGTCCAGCGGTCTAGGACCACTCCCGCCCTAATCGCACGCGCTCACGGTCCGGCCCGTGGGTTTTACTTTCCATTTTGGCTACTTTTCTGTTGGCTACGGCTTTGGAACTGGCCACCCAACCCAACTGGCGGGTTGCGTAAAATTAGATAACGCTTTGGTGCGGGGTTTTGCTCTCGCTTCCTCGGCTTTGGTGCGGGCTTTGGGGCTATCCCGCCTAAGTGGCACGTGGCGCGCGACGCCTAAGCTGTCCACCGCTTGTGCGCAACCGGACGGATGCAACCTTCGGATGCCGGATTATTTGATAGTGTGCGGTTGGGTTGCGAGCGTTTAATTTCTAATTCACTTTTGAAACGAGAAGGTTGACCACTTCCTGTACCATCGAACGGCTAGAGCGAGAGGGAGAGAAGGATTTGCTCTAATCAGCGAGTAATTAGCTTGGGATTGGGGTTTTCTGCTTCCCTAGCAGTTCGATCCGGGGCCCGGCTAATGTGCATGACGATTCGAATTAGGGCCCGGTCCGGGAGTCACATTCCCGTGGGGGCTTACGGGCATCTAGCTTTCCCTTCCAACGGCTTAAGGGAGCAGCATCCCAATCCTCCGATCCGCTCGCGCGCACAGGTTGGCGTGATTGGCGATTGCGCTGGGAAACGATCGGAGTTTTCTTCAGTTTTGGAGGCGTTAAGCGCTAGCGATCGTTGCACCTCACCTGGCTGGGGTTGCCCAACGGGTCAGTGCAACAGAATCACCAACCTCCGCCCGCAGCAACGCTAAACCCGTCCTGCATCGGATGCACCGGGGACCGATCCGCGTTGTGCAGGTAGCCGGTATATTGCTTCAGGTTTTACTCAGCCCACCACCCCCTGCGGCTGCGGGAGGGAACCAGCAAACCACTACAACGAGGAAGGCACTACAACCTCCCCTCCCGGGGTGGGACTCGCACGCTTTCTCATCGCGCCATCGTACCGTTCGGTGCACGATCGCTCAACCAAGCTTTTAAAGCAAACCCCGGGTACCACTTTCACTTCTTCTAATCGTGAAAGTTTCGTAACACCATTTTTCACCCGTTCGGCCGGCCGGCTGCACGAAGCGTGGCCCCGCACGATCACCACCGCGTGGTCCTCCTTCGGCACCCTTGTTTTGTGGCTGCATGCCACGAATGCGGACAAGCGATATCTTTTGCGCGCGGTGAAATATGTCCGCCCGGGGCCCGGCTCTGTCTTGTGCGCATGTGACAGGCGTTTTGCGCGATGCCCTTGGCACAAACACCGCACAGCACCCTGGAGAAGGATCTTTTGCGCACCGTGGGATAGAGGTACACTCCGAATTGTATGTTTGGACTTTGGGTGGAAAACAAGACCCTCAGGAATTCTGGCTGATTGTGTCCGCGAAGCCCGTAAGTGTGTGTGTCTGTGTGTATGGGAGGGTGGTTTAGCGGGTTGCTGGAATTCTTTGCCCAATCTGTTGCGCGCAATCCCAGGTGCAATTGCGCATAGACAGCGTTTCCTCGGAGCGGTTGGAATGTTCGAGAAGGAACATCATTTTTGTGCCGATGTGCTTGACAGGCACACGCGGGCAGGACGGTTTAGGCACCGTTTGGCGCAGGCTGGGAAGGTAGGCTCGCGTGCAGTTTGGATTCGCGTTGGAATGCAATGGAAGGAAAGAAGAAATTAAATGGCAAAAACATGTTTATGCTTGTGGTCAGGAATTTGAAGGTATTTGGTGAAGGGATTATATACTAAGCTACACTTCAATGGATTTAAGCGGATGTAGTGGGTGGATGGAGGGTTGCTAATATATTTAGTAGAAATAGAGGATCATAGGCATTACATCCTAGACCATGGGTGTATTAAATTGCTGCTGAAATGAATGTATCTCTAAAGGCATGACCTTCTTCTGCTATTTGGCGTAACGTACTACGCGGACATGCTGGCCTTTATAGGCTTTCGAGACTTATTCAGTACCACGCAGCCGGATAGTTAGTCCTTGCTACAGAGGACGGACTGAAGGGATCATATGGGCACTAAAATACAACTAAAACAATCAATATCAATATTTTCCAAATATATTTTGTTAATCTGAAGAAAAAAAAGTACTATCTTGGAATAAATACTGTGAAATCTCTCTAAGGCGAATCTTCAAGGGAACGTCAGCTTAGAGAGATTTTCATGTTGAGGAAAACTAATTAAGGTGTTACTATGAAGTACCCAAGAAGCCACGGGGAAATCCATGGCATCCTTTGACCAATATTTTTGTTACCCAAAAATTCATTTTAGAGAATTTTAGCTGCCAAATCGCATATGCCGGTTGAAGGATATTTGCCTAAGGATATTTGCCATCTTGAAGGATATTTGCCATCTTGAAGAGACGGAACATTCATAAAATGTACGGAATATGACGGGATGGGAAAATGGTCAACATGTTCATCTTAAATAAATGTTTTATATTGAAGAGACTGCATCTGAGAGAGATTCACAGTATACAATCAACAACCATGTAATATGCAAGTCGATAGAACTGCGGGCTTAGAGCGGGTTTTCACTTTAAAGAGCCAACTTCGTTAGCAGCTTCAAGTTTTTAACGAATATCTGACAGTTGCTATTGAAATCTTTGAAATTGATTACTGATAGGATAATAACACCATGAAAACAGCATAAAGAGTTTAAGATAGAGGAGGGCAGATTCGAGACATTATCGGACTAAGGTGGCTAAACTAGACCTACACCTCTAATTATCGAATAAGGTTGTAAATATCCAATCAAATCTCGTATAGTTGTGACTCAGGGGCGGTCCCGTGATACAGTCGTCAACTCGAACGCCTCAATAACATGCCCGTCATGGGTTTAAGTCTAGAATGGGCCGTCCCCCCGTAGTAAGGATTGACTATCCGGCTGCGTGGTAATGATGAATTAAGTCTCGAAAGCCTGTATAGGCCGGCATGTCCGCGTAGGACGTTACGCCAAAATAAAAGAAGATAGTTGTCACCTATCCCTCGCGAGCATTGACTTGACTATTCGTCGTTTTATGGTTGCTAGGTACACTCATCCAAAGAAGTTCTTTTATTTATAAGATGAAGCTAATGCTTCCAGTACTTATTCTGCAACCTCTTTAAGATGATTAACATGGCTCTCGAAATGTAAGCTGTGTAACAAATGAAGTCATCCACATAAGCTTTTGCCTTTCAATGTCTAGCGGCACAAGTGGGAAATCGTTTGGACTTTGCACAGAGCGCTAAAGCTGTCCATCTGTAACATCAATCAAAGCGCTAACCTTGCAGTGACATCGAAACCGATCGAAACCAATGCCACACAACACAACAGTGGTTGTTATGCTCTCATGCTGGGCTTTGGCCTTCATTACGATCGAGTGAGGTGAATCGCCCCAAACGAAAACAACTCCTGGCTTAAGCTGAATATTGTCTCAAACGACAACGCAGTGAACATTAAAAGAGTGAATATTTTATTTTAAAATTAATGCCCAAAACCAACATTCAAACCGGCGGGCTGTCAAATGCTGTCATTTAGGTCGTGCCAGCAGTAGCATAAGCATAGCAGCATAGCTTTAATGAAAACAAACAATCAATCTCGACCTTCCATTTCTAACATTAGCTTCCCCTCACCTACCATCTAATGCTCAAAGGAATTCACGCATGTATGCGGCCATAATGCGACAACCACCGCCATCCTTCGTCCTTCATGCATGCTCTCACTCACTCATACCCTCTCCCTCTCTTCACCACACACACCCTTGCCAGCAACGACGCATTTGAAACGAAACGACGCATTTGATGGTGTTTTCGGCTGCGATGCGCGAGAGTTATGCGTACAAACATTGCTAAATGTGCGTGGCCAAAAGCAGCACCGGCACCACCTGTGGCCGCCGCTCGGCCAAATCGTGCACCTTCCCTCCAGTGTTACCTCCATCACCGACCGACCAGGCCGACTGGCCAGGTGGTACAGCCGGCATCGCGGAATGTAGTGAGCCGCGTACCGCGCAAACATCGCTACGCAATGATGGCTTACGGTTGGCTTTCGGGCAAGCGTAACGTAACAGCAACACAACCGCCGCTGTACCGCTGAAGAAAAGACTGCTGTGCGGAAAAATAAACCCACCCCGTTTCCCCCATTCACACCCCCCTCGCGAGTTCCAAACGAAAGCGATCGTGTGGATGTGGCGACTGGTTGTGTGTGCATGCCACCGTTCTTGTTTGCTTGTTTAGGTTTTATTTGTTTTCCGCCAAAAGCGCGAATCGTGAAACAAGATCGCGCTAAAAAGGTGGCTGGAGGAGAGGCTAGTAGGTGAGAGGAGGAAGATGCCTTTTTGGGGGGGGGGGAGCGTTTTGAGAGCGTACGCGCCCGTTCGCCACCGTTCACGAAAGTGAGAGTCGATCACGACGATCGGCATCGACGCGAAACGCATCGAGAAAACAACAACCGTCAACTGCGGGATGATGTGCGATCGATCGGGCACGAAGAGGCTTTTCTCTTCCGTTTCCTCTTAGTTCGTATAAAAACAAAAAACAAAAATACCTCCCAAAACACTTTCGGCACTACTTCCGGCGACGATCGGCACTGGTTCACACGTTGTTCGGTGGGTTTGATCGTTTCGAAAGGAAAAGCCACCAGCCCGGTGAGGAGTAACACGATTTATAGCGGGACATTACGGCATCGACGAAAACGGTGGAGAACGTTTATCCAGTGATCCATATTATTTTCCGAATTGGGGTACTCCGTCGGGGTCGGAATGATTGTTCAACCGCTAGGGGAGGGAATGTAGCTGGGGCATACCCGACAGACCAGGCCGGCCGGCCGGCCGGCTCTTTGATGGTACCAGGGGCGGGTTTAAGCGCAATGGAAAGTGAAACTTGAAACCGAAACTTTAAACCACCTCCAACCCGCTATCTTGCACCAGCGAGCAAGCACGGGCGAGGGAAAAGGGTGCATTTAAACAGAGCCATGGGTGGGAGAGATCTGCACCGCGATCGGATCGAGTGCATTATGCTACGTGGCAAGCAGGCAGGCCAATTACTGCGTTTCGGAATTTAGGCCCCTTCCTCTAATTGCGCGCATTGGACATCAACTGCAACTGTGTATGATCAGCGCGCAACATACCGCGTCTGTGCAAGCAAATAGGCAACGCTATTGACAGTAAGCAGCAGTAAAACCAACCCAACAGCAGCGGAAGCGAATCGCAATGTTCGAGACGGTTCTGTGGATTGCATTTGTACGTATGCTTGAGCCGTGTGGCCGCCACAGCGCCAGTACATCGCTTGCAAAGGAAACTGAACAGTGTGCGGAGAAAAGTGAACGATCGATCACGGTTGCATAACGGCTGCTTCATACTCTTCCCCACCGCAGAGTGGGATACTATCCATCACCGTTTTGCATAATGATTTTGTTGTTGATGTATTAAACCGAAACGTCCCCCTTCTGCCTTACCCACTTCTCCACTTCTTCAATCCGTTTTTATGACACTTTCCACTTTGGTTTGGTGCTGCCAAAGTGAAGGAAGTAGATGTACAGCAAACAGCAACAACGGCTTGGCAAAGACTCTACGATCACGACCGTTGCACGATCGCTGCACACACATCTAACACCACCACCCCCTCTCCCCCCACCCTCCCCGGGGCGGTGCAACAAATTAGAACGAGGCCAAAAGTGTGATCGAATAAAAACGTGAACGTGGTATGGTTGGAGTTAGGGCTTTTCCCTCCCCACACCCAGTTTCGCTCGTCATTTTTGCTGCGTGGCAAACTGAGGCGCACTACAACCCACTGGCGGTGGGTGGATAGGTTGGGTTTTACACACACACACACGCGCGTGCACGAAGGAGAAATAAGAGGCAGTGAAAAAAGAGCAAACCTAAATCAAGAAAACGGTACATCTACTCGCGTTTCATGGCATCCCCCACCTCCCCTTAGTAGACCGGCTTCAAGCCTCGTGCCTGGGGTTGCGTTACGCTACGCGGCTTCTGTTGTAGCGGGGCCGTGGTGCCTGTTTGGCCACGCTACGAACGAAACCGTTAGCTTTCGGCCGCGGGCCCGTAGAGAATATGTAGCGCAAAAAGCAGGAAACAATAATAGACAAAGCTCCCTGCTGGTGGTGTGTGTGTGTTTGTGTGAGGTGGCTTCAAACATTGGGAAGGGGAGGAGGGGGAGGGGAGTGCATCGATGGGGGGAGATACACAAGCACGGAAAACGCAAGTAGCCAACCCGGTGGAGCCGGGGTGGAAAACCAAAGCCTGCTGCTAGGCACAATCATGAGCACAATTACTCTTGGTGGTTTTTCTTGGCCTTCTTCGAGGGCCGCTGGAGCGGCTTTTGCTGCAGCAACCGAGTGTGGGGTGAGGGGAGCGGGTTGGTTTGAAAAAAAGTAGGCTGTGGCGGCTGGGGCGAGCCAAAGCCGATCGGCCGTGCCGTGGCGGTGGTTTGAAGGCGGATAAACTTTCGCAACTACTTGCGGTAGCGCATGGCAACGGCTACACACGAGTGTTTTGCTTCACGTGCAGCCCGTTTGAAGGTCTTTGTCTTTGCGTGGTTCGGCCAACGTGCCACCGAAAACTGCTGCCGGGCCCCAGCTGGTGTGACAAATGCTGGTGTGTTGGTCTATTTACAGGGGTTGTTTTTTTTTTCGTTCCATCTTGTTCATCTTATTCGATCTTATTACAAAATGCTTAACTTATGTTTCAAATCAGTTGTTTTTTGTATTGCACTTCCACTAACATCACTCATATCCGACGCGAATCCCACCGCAACACTGACGATAGCGGGAGTTTGGCTTTACTTTCTTTTTCGCTTCCAATTTCATCGTATGCGGTAATCACACTGAATGTCACTTTTGCGCCTAGCGTTGCACACGGGGGAAGGAGTTTTTTGCTTATTTTCTGTTGAAACAAACCTATCGTCACCCGTTGACCATCTTCACCTTTTTTTCCCCCGCAACTGGTTTTGAAACTCACCCCCGCCGATCATAACCTCAATTTGCTGATCAACCTGCTCTTATCCGGATCTTCCCATCCGGCATCTTCGGAAGGCACAACTACGTAGGAAGAGGCTCGGTCTGGCGCGTTTCTATTTCACAGCTTTTCCTTTTACACCTTTTGGAAAAGATTTTCATTTCTCGATTAAAAAAACATACCTTTCGTCCTTTCGTCTTTTGCTATAAGGGATCATGATGGATCGCGTATCGATCACGCCTCTCCGGTAGCATTGTTTTCTATTTCATGTAGGAAAAAGTACATTCGGAATCATTCCAAAAAAGGGAAGGAAAACAGTGCCAGGTTAAAAGCAGACGACTGTACTGTTTGTACACTTTTCGCTTTCGGGCTCGATCGAGGTTGATGGTCGAAGCAGAAGCCAGTGATCGTTTTCCGCCCTCCGCTGCGTGCAAGGAAGTTAAAGCCCTGCCTTGCGCTTCAACCAACCGTTTTAGTGACACAACGCTTAATGGCTGGAGAAGGAAGCGTTAACCCCATTTTTTTTGCTTGCTCTTGTTGTCAACCTTACCCATTAACAGCGCAATGGTCAACGTCTTTAATCGCTCTGCCTGTACCTCCCCCGTTTCACACGCGCTCCTGAAATGGGGCGGAAAATCTCTTGCCTTCGGAGGGAGGGGGTAGGTCGTCGTTTTGTCTATTTTCTTGCGTCTTGGCTCCACGGGCGAGAGCAATAAAACGGTATTTCCACAGCACATAATTTCCCATCCAATCGCGCCACCGTGCCCCGGGTTTCGCGGGAGCGCGATGAAGTGGAGATCACGCTTGGGTAAGCTTTATGGTGCTGGCGGTGTGCTTTTGCAGTTGATTTATTTCGGATCCGTGCGCTGCGGTGTCGTAAAGTAACGCTCTGGCACGGCCGGCCTAGGGGTTGGGAGGGGGGGGGGGGGAGTGGCAACCTGTTGAAGTGGACCGTAAAAGTGTGACCATTTTATTTTGCAGTTCCACGCTGGTCCGTATGTACGACGGGGTTCGGTGTGTGTGTGTGTGTGTGTGTGTGTGTGTGTGGTGCGTGGTGATCACTTTCCATTTTCTAATGAGATTGCGTCAGATATTAAATAGGTGTCGTTACTCGTTCGGATTTAAGCTTGGTGGTATCATGATAATTGTTTTATTAGTTTCATTTGACGGCTTTTGGATAAAAAAAGGAAGCTTAAGCTGTGTTTTTCTCTAAGAAATCAATAGTAAACGCTGTAAGAAGCATAAGCCCACATGAAAATTCAATGACAAAATTGCTACAAAATAAAAAAGCTTAAGATGACACATAAAAAAACACACACATAACTTAACAGACAAAACTGAAACATCACACTCGCAAATAAATGCACGATCGTCGTAAAAACGAGAGTGTAAAATGAAAAGAGCAACAACAAAAAAACCAACAGAAACATGATAACACCTTACGCGCAAAATTTGCGCAACGCCAAAATAAGCCCAAAAAACGAGGGCGCCACCTCGCCAACAGGAAGCAAACTCGTGCTCGTGCGCCAATATAAACGAAACCGACCGGCCGAGGGGACTCCCCGTTTAGCCTCCCTTTGATGTCGAAAAAAAAATCCCCCACACAGGAAAAACAACATCACTTCACTAATTATTGATGCATTGCAATGTGGCGGACTGGTTGGGCGATTGAATCGATGCCGAGCGAACCGGTAAGTTGTTTGCCAAACCTGGCGAAGATTCCACCCGAAAAATTCAGCTGTCCATGACCATTCAGCTCCTCCAGTGAGTTACAATTCGGCGTGCCAGTGCGTGGTTCCGAAAATGGCCGTCTAAGTCACCAACACACACATACACACACATACACACACACGCACAAGGATGCCATTGGCAAGGCAGCCGCGTTCGCGTTCCGCTCTCCTCTCTCGTTCCTTCCGCGCAGTACAAGCGAACGATCGCGAATAAAACGGCGAGTGCGCAACGTGCGTTGGAGCGAACGAGACGGCACAACACACGGCTGGTGCGAGCGAGAGGTGTGCAAAACAAAAAGTGACCTACCGCAAAAATACACCGAACGCATGCGCTTTTTTTTGCATGAAGTAATGCCGCACACGCACTCACACACCGACGACGAGCGCGCGATGGATGAGTGTGTAAGTGGATGGGTGAAAAGCAAGCAGGGGCAAGAAAAACCGGGTCGGTTGGGGCTGAGGTGCGAAAGGAATGGTGGATGAAGCAAGGGGAGGGGAGGGAGAGGGCTTGGTGGGAGGAGAAACGCATATCCTGTTCGTTTCACGCACACCAGTGAGGAAACGCTTGCCCCAAATACGCGTTCGCGAATAACGTCCATGCGCTGCTGTGTTTTAGGGTAGAAGGGAGCTCAGTTACGCAGCTCGTGGGAAGCTTAATTTGAAGCTTAGCTTTTCGGTAGCATTTATGTTGTTATGAGGATTTATTTAATCAAATAAAATCTTTAAACAAGCTTTAGTGTTGCTAATTTATATAGAACGCTTTATTTCACATTTTTATGCTAATAAAATGAGAAATAGTGTTTGAAAAGTAATTAATTTCAATTATTATTTTGGTGAACGAAACAAAACATGTAGATCCTTCAATGTCATCACATGCTTTACATACTAAATTAAATTCAACACTTTTACTCTAAATTAACCTACAACAATTGATGACAGCATTTCCGGTACATCCTCAGCCCCTCTTTGCGCTAAACACGTCACCTTTACATAGGCGCAAAGCCGGTTCCGAAAATTACAGCTAGCTGGAGATGAATCGTAACAAAGGAAGGTGTGCTCGCCCTTCATTCCTCGCCACTCCAACCGTTCCTGGGTGTTATCAGCGCACGAATAAAACAGGGTATTTACACAGATGTGCCATTTTTTTTTTCGGGTAGCGTTGTACTTACATTGCGCTCGCGAATATGTTTCTATCAAATCAAACATGATTTCACAACGTAAACAAAAGCACTTTTGGTAGCTAAAAATGGCTTCCCACTCGGCACGACGTAACGCACAGAGCAAAGCGTTACATCGTGTGTTACAGACGGCTGTGCGGCGAGTAACGTACCGCCCTTTGCTCCCCCTCATGCGCATCCGCTGGGGGTGAGTTGTGTTCGGTGCTGGGGAACACAAACCGGGGAACCTAACAAACCCTTCTCTGTCTCTCCACCCCCACTTCTTCCCCTCTTTGTTCCATCCAACACACTTCAACCTTTTCTTCAACCCCGACGTCCCCCGTTCGGCCGTTCGCGAGATTTAATAACCGATGCGAGCTGCGGCGCTGGCGCAGCGCAACCAGCGCGAAGGCCGCTTGGAGGAGAGGGTGCCTGGTTTTATGCTGGCGATCCATGCCATCGTGTACGGTGGAGCCGCATGCATGCATGCTGGAGCATAGCAAGCAAACTTCGCCGTTCGGCGGCCAGCGCACACCGTGCCGCGCACACTACATAATGTTGTGTGTATGTCTGTGTGTGTGTGTGTGTGTTGTTTTTTTCTTCTTCAGAGACAAAAGCAGAAGAGGGAGAACAAGAAGAAGAAGAAGGCAGGACAGAAAGGAAAACGGTTTCTCCACTAAACAGAGTGGTGGCCGAATGGGGGAGTCTGGTAGAGAGGGAGCCGCTCTCCGTTGCTGTCTTCGGTCTTCATGGGTTTCTTGGATCCGTTGGTTGGTGTTTATGCTGTTGCCTTGAGCATGGATTTCGAGCTAGAAACAAGCGGGGAAACGAAGCAGGCGGTGGGTGGCAGGTTGCGAGAGTGATACCCGCGAGTAGGGAGGATTTAATGGCGCAGGAGGGAAATATTGTGTACGGTGGCCCCATTCCGGCAGGGGGGCCCCATCGGTGTTAGGGAGCTTGCGTGAATTCTGGATCCATCGGTGTATACTTGTCTGTGTGTGTATGTGTATGCATTTTTGTAATGTTTTGTGTGTGATTGTGTGCGATTGCCTTGTTTTCCCTTCTCCTTCTATGGAGTCCCCAGTGCAGAGTGTTGGTGATCTTACAGCTTATGCTCGTGCATACAGGGAGGCGAGAGAAATTGGGGAAGCTCCTGGGCAAAGGGATGCTTGCTTGCGGTACGCTATATTACAGTTATTAAGAATATTTTGCAACGGGGATAGTTTTACTCTTTTTTTGCCTCGTTTTTTTGGTCTCACTCTCCTTCGCTCGACTAACACTGCAAAAGCTGCTCTACCCGCACGGAAACCTGTAACGACATAAAAAAAACTTTAGGTTACTTTTAATTATTAAAAGTTTACAATACCCAGCCGGTGACCTAGTTATAGAATGGCTGAAACATAAAACATAATTACCCTGTAACATTTCTCAAACTATAGCTGCACGTACCGAAGCAACCCAATAAACCCACTCCCCCCCTAACCATGCTGCCCCTGCAGGTTACGAAAGAGCTCAAAATGAACAATGGACTTGCAACGGATGGACTTGACACGGACTTGAAACAAGCAAAACGGTAAAGTCCTTGAGCAGCGCTTGTGTGTGAAGCGTCAAGATGGCGGAAAGGGTTGTGAGAAGCAGGCGCAAAAAAAACCAAAACAAAACTGTCCTTCACATTCATTATTTTACTACTCTGCGGCCATTCGGATGTTCGTGCTCATTTACATTCTTTTGGATTTTGTTTTGGGGTTGTGAGTCGTGAGGTTGACGAATTGAAATTTTCGAAAGCGAACAAATTAAGGGAAGCTTTCGGTTAAGTGAAACAAAAACCAAATGCATTGAACGAAAACGAGTGATGATGTAAAGCTCGTGTGTACAGGGGTGCATACATGGACACGATGTCGTTACCAAAGAATTATGCTTTAAATTTATCTACAGTAAAGCTGCTTGATAAGTTACTCCAAATGGCAACAAGACATGTGCTGCGATCACCCTCCCCAATGTGTCGTTTCATCTTTGCGTATCAGTTGCGTCGTCATCAGCGTACAAAAAGCGCATCGGAATGTTTGTTGATTTTATACGCAGGCATCGAGTCGGTGTGGTGCGAGAGCTTCACTCGCCTCTTGAAACGCATCAGAAAATCAGCTGCTGCTGTTGCTGCTGCTGTTGCCGCTGTTGCCGTTACTACCTCGCGTTACTATGTACCGCACACACAACCAAACACACAACCGACACACAAAACACGCACACACACACACACACAGCTATGCCAACTCACCCTTAAGCCGAGCCCCCTCCTCGAAACGATGGGGCAAACGAGATGGCAAACAAACAAACAACTTCCTGCTCGCTCTCACTTTCTTGTGCCGGCCAGACCTCACGCACACACACACACAATCGTACGTTGAATTCCGTTCAGAACAAAGAAACACCGTACGCGGGGACAAGTGATGCGATGGCGGACCGCATCCATATTTTGTGTGGAAGGGAGAGGGCACTCGAATGAACGCGCTCGCTCGGCCGAATGAACACACTCGCTCGGTTCGCGGAATGAACACAATCAACCTCGGGAGGGGAAATTTATTCACCATCACCACTACCAGCGCAAAACCTCATAGCGATGGCAGCAGCAGCAGCAGCGGGTCTGCTACGGTAGCGTACCAAACGGTCTCGCCATTTTAAATTTGACTTCGGCCGAGTGCAAAAGGTTTCCCACTGTAACTTCACTACGTACCGCGGTGCGCGCACTAACAGACCCAAGCAGTTCTCAAGCAAAACCCGGCCCGTGCACGGGAAGGATTGTAAAGGAATATCTATACATATTTCCGCAAAGGAAAATAAAACACAAACATTGCTGTTTTCTTCGTCAGTTGGATACGCGGAAAAGAAGGAAGCGACAGTGCGCGTTTCGGTGTTTGGTTGTGCGTGTTCTAGAGCAACAGCGCACGACCAAGAACAGAGTGCGTGCGTGCGTGGGTGAAGGTCAGAAAAAAACACAACAAAGCGTTACAAAAACCCCCAGCGCGTCCTGACGCGTGCTAGTGAACGTTTTAGTGAAAAACAGAAAACTATCGACATTCGGCCGTTAGCCAGCGGTTAGCGGTGTGCACGCTGTGAGAGTGTTGTTGCCTGTGCGTTTGTAAGCTGCGTTCGTTGTGCACGCGTGCACAAACACAGAGTGTCGTGTGATACTTCCGTTGCCCGTCGCGCACAAGAGCAGCTAGCAATCGCCTATGACAACATATTCGAAGCCTCACAAGGAGAAGCAGAAAAGTTGTGAAAAGTGCAAGTGTGGAAGTGTTTGGGAGCGGATTAGAACGGAGCCAGAAAACCATAAACCCATTTAAATGTACAGCAGTGTCCGCCGCACCGGCCATTGCATCCAAGTAGCAGGGGATCACAACATTACCACCAGCAAGGTGAAATATCGTACACCGTGCCGTAGCGCTGTGACTGTGCCGGTTCTGGCGGTGCTGTAATCCAAGCAGCCTGCTACAAAACAGTTCCAAGTGTTTGCTCACAGGTAGCGAGAAACCTTTTTTCGGTTTGCCATTTTTTTAAGTTCGTACCCCCAGAGTGAGTGTGTGTGAAAAAAAACAAGTGGCACGTGAAGTGACGTGAAATATCGAGCTAGGACCTACATCAACATTACCGGCGTAAGCGTGTGTGTGTGTGTTTTTCGCTGTCGTAATAGTTCCATTTTAAAACGGTCTCTCGGTCGGTTCGGTAATTGAAAGACCAAACGCACAAAAAAAAAGTATCAAAACTTTAAACACCACCTTTCGGCGAGTTTTCCTGCACATGCCGAATAATGTTACTGAGCAGCAGGATCGGAACAAGTGCGTACGATCTACTACTACAGCCCCTGTTGTTACAGCGCGACGATGTTGCACTGGTTGAAGCCGCTGGTCCATTCACGTCGTCCTCGCTCTCGTCGCTAGCCGGCCATTCGAACCAGGCCACGGTCGCGGGCCTGCTACTATCCGAAGTTGCTGACCACTGTCAGCTGCTGCTCGCGCACGAAGCGCTCGCCTGCCGTCCGTCCCACATCGCTACCGGTGACGCCGGTTCTGCCGCCCCGTGCACCAAGAGCTCGATCAACGAGGCCTACTACAATCTGGACAAGGTGTTCGCGTAGTGTCTGGTACAAGTGTGTGCGTTTGGTGTCTGTGTGAATAACTGTGAGAAAAATCAAAACAAATTAAGAAAAAATCCCTGCGTTTGGGCAGAAAAGGCATGAAAGCATTTGTAACTGCAAAGAAAGTGTGCGTTTGAGTGAGTGAGAGTGTATAAGAAGAGGCAAAAATTTACAGTGAGTTCTATCAGTTCGCAATAACAACCCAGCCCAAGTGTGAGAGTGTGTTTGCAATCGGCAAAGTGTGCTATACAAAAAAAGTAATAAGAAGTGATATTGTGAAAGAAGAATTGTGGCAATTGCTAAAAAGAAAATAATATCCCATGTGCCCACTGGTGGAATCGGAATAAAATTTAGTTCAAAATCAAAACAAGTGTGTGAAACAAGAAGCGATAGTTGGAAGAAAAGTTGTGCAATTCATATATAATTACCCGGTGATACACAAAGGCCTCTGGCTGGCAACGGTGTGTGAAATCAAAATTTTTCTGTGATTCGGTGCATATTGTACGTGTTGGTTTGCCAGCTTTGCCCTATTCGCCAAAGGGACGCTGAAACTGTCGAAAGAGTGAGAGAGAGAGCGAGCACTGAGCGAGCGAGAGACTGAGGGAAGCGATTGTCTAAAACGCCCCCATCGCCCCCACAAATCCCCGAAACCCAGCGGAAACAAGACCCATACGGGGGACAAAATACCAGCCACCCCTATGAAAAAGTACTTTCTCAACAAAATGTCCACCGGCAAGCGTCTGGCGAAGCGCTCGATCGTGGGTACGCGCGTCTGTGCGCCCGGTACCGATGGCATCTGGTACTCGGGCAAGATCGAGTTCGTCAAAACGGCGTCCGACCAGAAGGAGCCGGGCCGCAGCCCGGGCGGCAGCTTCCTGCCGGGGCTGACCACGCCCGCCCGCTACACGGTGCTGTTCGACAACGCGAAGGAGGTGGCCCGGCTCGGGCTCGCCCGGGAGTTCCGCGAGACCGAGCTGATCGGGCGCGGTTTCCGAACGATCGCGGACGTGAAGCTGAAACCGGGCCAGAAGGTGTTCCTCACGTACAATGGGCGCGAGAACACCGGCGAGGTGATCGCACACGACGACCTGAAGGACGAGGTGAAGGTGCGCATTGCCGGTGCGACGAACGGTGCTGCACAGGAGGTTAGTATCAGGGGAATGGGGTCTTGTCACTTTCCAGAACAGCCAACAGCCGTGGCAGATTTGGTCGTTTAATTCTTTAGCACGAAAGGTCGCGAAGAAGGGTCAATTGGGCAGTTGGAGCAAGGCTTGGGTCACCGATATTCCCTTTGAAACCCCCTTTATAGCTCCATCACTTTAAGATACTAATCTTCTATTTAGTCCATTCTCGAATCATTTATCTAAAGCATCATTTGTCATAGTGTTTATAAGCAAAAAGATTCATTATCATTCCCATTATCTTTTTCCACGTCTTACGCGACCTTCTTTAAAGCCTATTTTCGCGACACAATTTAATTATCATCAAAACTGTCAGCCTTATTCCCCATCTGCCATTTGTTCTTAGCACAATAAAGTTCTTAAGAGAGCGCTTTTTAAACGGACTGTCTCCATTGCGAGTGGTCAATATTACTGGAAATCTTCCCAACAAAAAAGAAAAGGGATCCATCTACAATCTTTTGGACATCAGTTCATACCAAGAGGGGTGTGTTCTTGGAAAAATGTCTGTCCGTTTTTTTTTCGGTCACTCCCTTCCATCGGCCCTAATTTTGCCTTTACTATTTACTACATTGCTTGCGCAGAGTGGTGTGTCGGCACACACCCACCAAGGTTCCCGTGCCCCGCGTGTTCGACTTATGACTGTGCTACTCCCCCCACGTAAAAGTAGGTCAAGGAGAAGCGCGACTCGTTACAACTGGTACCCACCTATCTCTTCGTTTGCAGGCAGAACCAAAAAGAAACGAGTACCCGATCGAACACGAACAAAAAACAAAGAAGCTTAGATCACTGTAAGAGCCAGCTAGGGTAAAATCGTGCCCAATAGAGGGAACCATTCTAGCTAGGCACGGGTATACTCCCGAATAATGTTTTGGACGGCCCAACTTGCAAATAGATCCAATATGGCGCGCACTAGAACCCATCGGGCGCGTTACAACGGGGTTACAACGATGGTAGATGGAAAAGTAGGTCAATCTTCCTCCTGCCACGTCCCGAAATTCGAAGCAAGTGCATGCGCGCACACTCCCATGCTGCTGCTGGTATGTGTGTGTGTTTGAGTGCGCGCGCCCGTGCGATTGTATGTATGGGTAAAGGCAACAAATGGGAGTCGTGGTCGGTTCCCTAAAGCAGGAAGTGAGAAAATGGTGCGTGCGCGTTATATTGCCCTTTTTTTCGCTGGCAAAACTCCATAAATGGGGATCGCTTTCCCCCATCGGTGACCCAATTCTGGAATGGCTGCATGTATATATGTAAAGGGCCACAGGAGTACAGCACGAACGCACCGAACCTATGCTAACAATCGCCATGTAAATCCTGCTCGTGTTTCGGGAACATTCTATCTCCGTTGGAATTGGAAAATGAGGCCTATATTCTGTTTTCAGTATCTTACAGCTAATCGAAAATGCTTTGTCTCTCAGGCAATCGAATCAATCTTGGGCTGGACTGTAAATGGAGCGTTTTGGATGATTGTGTGTCCTGGAAGGAGACTCCGGAGCCCCAGAGCCAAAAGGGACTTTGTTACATGTTACACGCTTACCGAACAGGCCCTGGCAGTAGCAGGGACTTGGTATATAGGTTAAGGTCGAAATAAGGTCAAAGTGAAGAGCAGTAGATAGTGCGGCGGTGAACTGCGAAGAAGTAGACGGTAGGGAATAGCATCTACAGCCAGCTCTGGAGCTGCCGAAACGTTACGAGCCACCAAGAGCCTCCATCGCGTGGCACAAAGGAGAGCAGTAAGTGTTGTAGCTTTTCAGGTCACGGCAGGTTTCGGTGGCTTTCAGTGTGCAGCATAGTGTAAAGCGATCTCCTCTACAAAGTGTTTCGCTTGCGTGTGTAAGTGTGTATGTGCATGTATTTGAGCGCCTCGTCAAGATCCCATGCGCTTTTCAAACGTGTCCTTTTTTGGGCATTAGGTTCTGCAGCCAAACAGAGGGGTAAGTTGCAGTAGCTGTGCAGTTGCTTGTAAGCTTGGGGCCTGATGTCTTGGCAAACTGGGGCAAACAATTTACAACATTAGATTAGCTGACAGTGATTTTGATTTAAAATATTGATTAAACGGCGGTGCCTTCGTTCAGGTTTTGTGGCAACAACAGCATCTGATAAAGCGAAGGGGCACTCACCAGCCAACCAAACAGCGGCTGAAGCCCCAAGCTCCATCATTGAATAGCTATACACACCCAGCACGAGGTTCATTCCTCCAGCGGGAGAACGTTCAATGGCCACGTGAGGGCAGCACGCGGGTCTCTGCGTGTCTTTGTTTGTGCGGTGTGTCCCATTTTTTTTTTTTTTGTTTTTCGTGTACCGTCCACAGTAAACACATTCGTTATGTTATTGAACTCGACCTTTTTGTTTTACTTGTTTGCTTCATTTGTTTGCTGCTGCTGCTGCTGCTGCTACTAGCACTGCTTCCTTCTCGTTGGAAGTTCTTTTTTGTTTTATTCTGCTTCTTCCTTTGGTGCCATTTTATGAGCTCTCTTCCATGCACCCTTTTCGTGCAACACATCGTGCACAGTTCATTGGCATCGGCTGGTCCAGTCCGCAATCGTTGTTGGGCCGATCAATCTCATTTGATAGGCACAGACTGACAGACACACACACACGCACGATCGCCCGATCGACGACCCGTTTTGTTCATTGATCTTTCGGGTGACGGCTGCACCGGCCCAGTATGTATGGGGTTGTCCCGCATTAGCAACGCCGCAAACAGTTCAAAAGGGAGTTCGGGTGTGAGTTCTTTGCCACCGGCTGGCCACGTTGCGCTCGGTCAGTGATTTGGTTGAGGCCTTTTTCCTTTTTAGCGTTGGAAGAAAAGATATGTAAAAAGTACCCTCCACTGCATGTCATGCCGTTAAAGTATTTTAATGTGATTGGAAACGTTTTTTTATAAAACCCCTCCCAGATCGCTGTGATCGTGTGATGTTTGATTGACAATTGGTTTCATTCAATCATCAAACGGTACGAATTTAATATAACAAGAAAAAAACATTACCTCGTTTTCTCTCATTTTCTATGGAACCATTTAAACTCCAACCAAAGGGGAAAAAGAGTTAAATGTGTTCTTTTCATTTCTCTAATGGTGGTGTTATTTTTTGCCCGTTTCGATTTATTTTTAATTTACTTATCTGGCACACTTGCTAGCGAAGTGACGTTGTTTGTTTTTTTTTTTACATCGAAACACCAAGTGATAAATACGTACTATGTGTGCTTTTCCTTCATCATTCTGACGTATGCAATGAATGCATCGAAAACAACACAAAAAAAGGTTTATAATGAACAAAAAAACCCTCATCGACCGCCGTGAGTTGCAATGTGTTAATTATTGTTTCGCGTTTTCTTACCGAATGCACCCACGTACACCCACACACACACACATTATTTTTGCTCGCTGAAACGTTCGCATCTAATAAATTGTCCCCAAGTGGAGGATAGGAAAGGACGGGTGGTTACAAGGGATAGGAAGAGTTTGGCTTGAGTTGGGGCCGCCGATGCTGTTCGCTATTTTTATCGATAAACCGACACTCTACCACCATTACCACACACACACACACTCCCAGCAGTTGAGCAGAATGCAAAAAGCAACCGGCCGTTACGGGGTGACCGTTACGGTGCGTTACGACGGTGCAGAGAACGGTGCAGGCGTAGAGAATGTGTGCGTCTGTACTGGTTACTGTATCCCGCGTCACCCTGTGTGCAGTGTCTCCGCTGTATGTACATCTTTATTATCGCACCTCCCCACCACACTATCTCCCCATACTTTTGTGCATTTACCATCATCATCACCACCACCACCACCACCACCAATGTTGCCCGTTGACTGATTGCAATTTGAATGCTTGCGAATGTCACACAGCCACTTGCCGCAGTTGCCGATTGACTGTCGAAATTGCACTTGTTTTCTTCTTGCTAGTGGGGTGGGTGAGGGTCGTGGATGGTTTCTTACTTCATCTGTTGCTGTCACGCTTGCGATGATGCTATCTCTCTTCTTACTGTCGCATATACCATTCCCAGCCGGTGTCGCCCCTTCTAGCATCCCGCCCCATTTGCCGGCCTGCTGTCTTCTTCCTACAACTTTGCTCTGCCGTAGGTTTGTTTCGTAACCAACCGCTAATATTCATTGCCTTTTTTCTGTTTTCGTTTGGTTTTATTTTTGTTTGTTTATGTGTTTGTTTGCCTGTGGATTGCACCCGCCTCATCACCACCACCAGTGCAGTGCTGTTTGGCAGGTTGCAGCTGACACAGCGGGTCCCTGTCCTTCAAAAAATCCAATGACCGACCTTCAACTCGCTCGAAACACCACCACCCCACCCTAAATGAGCCACACATGAGCGGATGGCGGTGGCGGCGGCGGTCGTTATGCATTTTACAGATTGCGTTTTTTCTTGTTCGCCGCCGTTGCACTCTTCTTCCTTGTGTGCGCGAATTCGTTTGTTCGCTGCTGCAGGCTCGCCTAGGGTTGGGGGGGAGTGTTTGCGTTCAATTCGCTAAACAGCGCAACCGTTTCTAGCTCCGGTTTTATGACCGCGGATTGGTTTGCTTGTCGGCTTTTTCTTCTTCTCCCGTGTTGAGTAGGTTTTGCATCGGAACGGCAACAAAGAAGCGTGTTAACAAAGCCGTTACAGTTGGTGGGTGGAGGAGCATTTTTTTTTTTTGGGTTGGACGTGCTGGGTGCAACGTTCTGTTGCACAATCTATTGGCAAGGAATGACAAACTTCTTGCTTAACGTTGTGGACTTCGCTGGTGGTGTGGGTTTAATTAACAGCTCCTTTCGAGTTTCGCTGAATTGAAGTGAAATTAAACAACGTGCTGGTTCCGAGGTAATCCAAAATTAATCCACACAATGCCCCCAAACAGCAGCAGGTAAATAATGGTCCGCACACGCAACTGGCAATGAATCTTGCGCTGTATCGATTCTGCCACGAGCCGACCTGTCTCCACCGGCAGGTTGCTGATGCTATTTCCGTCGCATAGCGAACCCTGCACCACTACCGCACGCCGCCCACAGCACAGCACTGATAGGGCCGCCTGCCTGTGCTCTGGTCAGTGGTTTTTATTTCGCGCTCCATCACTCCACGGCGTGCGGATGCGTTTTCCCATGACGTCAGAACGGGGACGACCCAGCGACCGTTACTTGGGGCAGCGCACCATCCCGCCACTCTCACTGCGTATGATTATGAGGGTTATTTTTAACACCATCTTCCCACCATCATCGCATCGCACGCAACAACGCACAACACCGCCAACACCTTGCCAGTTGTCGCAATGTGGCGCGTCTTCAAGTTGTCGGTTCTGCCTCTTCGGCTGCCCTTTTGCTCACGCTGACGTTGGGATTGGAGAAAACCAAACCACCACTACATTTAGTGGTCTTCTTCGTGCACCGCATTTGCGTGATTCATCTGCGTTCAGCTATTTATAACGCAGGGCTAACAAGTGCGTGGTATGTGATGCTATGTCCGCTAGGGCTGAGTGATTCGCACAAACAACAACAAACTGGGTAAAGCCCCACAAAAGTGCCATCACAAAAATGTTTGGAAAATTTGCTATTAATTCGTTTAATCACTCATAAGTGAAAATGTTACTCCGATTAATATCCTTCATACAGCATTCGTCTGTAAATAAAATACCATCTGGATAAATGGAGCTAACCTATCGGAGATCGACTGTATCGCTGGCGTGTTGTGCAGCAGATAGACCGAGGAAGCGATACCCATGATGAAAAAGGCATTGAAGCGATCACTCGTTGCTGCTGCTGCTGCTGCTGCTGCACACGGATGAGCTGCTCCCCGTATGACCTTTACGCAATGCTTCACGCCAGGCGACATTTTAGTGCAAGTTGTTGGTTTTCTTTCTTTTTTTGTTCGTTCCACACATTCGTTCACAGTTTTGGTTGAAGCCAACTTCCCGCTGCTCCTTATAAAGGGCAAGGCCATTTTGGATGGATTCGCATCCACCAAAGAGAACGCAATGGTGAAGCAGCAGCAGCAGCAAACAGGATGTAGACAGGTTTTCGTTCAACACACACACAAACACACACACAGTCGCATAAATTGCACTTCAATAAAACGAGCTTTTTTGCGGCATAGCTCAACCTGGAACCAAAGAAGTATAGTACCGCGTTGTCGGTGCAAGGACGACAGCAAAATCTGACACACTAGCTAAGTGAGCAGCCGTTGCTGGGGAATGCCCGAAACGCTTACGTCATCGTCGGCGTCATCAACGGCGAGGGTTGCGATTGGCGTCATGGTTTATTTTTCTCTGCCCACCACGGCAGAGGTATCACGGCACTCCGAAAGGTTTGCGGCATCCGTGCTCGGGGTGACTGATAGTACGTGTCGGCACTTGTTGTGCTGTCGAGAGCTGTGCTCGAACCTGTGGTGGTGGTGGTGTGAGCGGCCGTCCTAAGAACCGCCTAGACCTTGAGGTAGTCCGTCCGTTCGGTTCGGTCGGCATATTAAACCGAGAACCAATCCGTAAAAGGCATGCCCCTTCCTCCGCTTTACACCCGCTCTTTGCGCGACGATCGAGATGCGAGCGGAATGAGGACGATTGTAAACAAACCAATTGGCAAAGAGCGAATCGAGAAGCGCCATCATCTCGCCGCTGCGCGCCCCGAACGTGAGCGGATTGAAATGAATTTGCTAATGAACGCCGAACGCCGAACGAACGAAGCTGATTGTCTCTGTGTGTTGGTATCACGATCCAACTTTTGACCGCTCGTTCGATAAACGTTGCGTAGGGATTAGCCATGATCGCTGCCCGGTTTGTCCCAGTGAACCCGGGGCCGCTCTTATCATGCCTTCTCGGGCGGGGGCAAGGTCCGGCCGAAATGACGCAGTTTGCGTTGCCACTGCCACTCGGGATGCCACCTTTTCAACACCATTCACTCTGAAGCTGCTGCTGTATGCTAATGAGACCCGGGATCGATTCGAGCATGCTCGGAGGGAGTGTGCTCTCAAGGCAAGGCGAGCGAGCCTTGAGCATTAATTAGCCCACGGCCCACGGCGGTCTCTAGCACACACACACACACACACTAACCAGTGGGGCAAGCTTACGCGTACCATCAGCACCACTACCCGGAAGGTCATTAGTTTCGCGAATTTCGTGACCAAAACAGAGAACGCATAAAAATGGACCCCCTCCCTGTGCCGCCCCAGTCGTCCCCGTTGTTATTGTTTGCGGGTGCGTGCGACCGACCGTTTGCCGTTTGTTTCGTTCAACTTTAGCTACCGGTTGACCTCTAAAATTTACTATTTTTTCGCCTGCTAGGTTAGATCGGTTAGCCCCGTTTGTTGTTGTTTTTGCGAGGAATGCCCGTTGTTGCTTGAAATGCGTGCGTACACGCAGCCTTCAAATTAGCATCCAGTCAGTGCGCAGGATGTGGATGGTTCGCAAGTAACGGCGCTTAAATCTTTACCAACGCACACATACAGAAGATGGAGAATGTGTGTCGATCAGTGTGTGGCTGTACTTATTTGCATTGCACTCGAGGACAGCCCCCTCCTCCCCGGTGCTTGGCCACTTTTGCCCTCACTGCCGGGAAGTGCCGGGAACTGTTCATTCGTGCGAGCTTTTGCGGTTTCGGTTTCGAAAACCGGTCCGGAAAGTTACCCAACCCGAGCCTTTCAATATGGACTTTCATGTGTTTTTTTTTTTGCTCTCTTCCCCGGAAGCCCTTCACAGCCCTTTTTGGCACGTACCAAGCAGAAAAAGAAAAAAAAAACAAACAAATATGCGAAACGGCAAACACACACGCACGCACGCAAACAAACAAATTCATTTTAATTCAGCTGGAATGATTTAGGGCTTGTTTTTAATTTAACCCATTCACTACCCTACGCGGCCCCATACGCAAACGAGCGTAACACGGCCACGGCGTACCCGCTCGATGCGCAAACAAAAACACAGTCACGTCATAAGCGCAACGCGGGCGCGCAAGCGAGCAGCGTGTTGGCGCTGGAGCCGCGCTCGTGCTTCCTGCTGACATCTTGCTCGCGCTGCTGCCGCAACAAACACCGGCCGGCATCGATGCCAACGGGGGCGGGGGTATGGGGAAGTGTACTGTGTGTACTGTGCGAGTGATTATTGTGATGACGATATACCGCGACATGAGTTGCGCAAACAACTCACAGACACAAACAAGAGCGCGCGCGCTCGCACCCCATCCATACATTGGGTTACAATCGAAGGACCGAGAACGACCGAAACCGGGTCTAGATGAAAGAGAGGGAAATCACACACACACACACACAAAGGGAGGTTTCGTGTGATAAGGGACAGTTTGTGTGATGTTGCCCGGGACACGCGGAAGAGACTGTTTGTGCGGCAGGCGTCGTGTGACGTCAGCGCAGCGCATAGTTTGGGCTGTCTGAGCCAAATGGCGCTGGTTGTTCAAATTATTTTCGTTTGTTTTCCGGCCCACGGGTGGCCCAGGGTGGCAAAGGGGAGGGGGAGCGAGGGTCACAAAAAACGACAAAACTACACCCAAACTAAAGCCGCCCAGACGGAGCGAGCGCTGGAGACGGGCACGCGTGACCGTTATCAGTCCCGAACGGTCAGGACGGCCTTGAAAACAATCTAAAGAACACGCTGCTTCTTTTCTCTATCTTTCGTACTTTTCAGTTTCCCTATATGCGTGTGTATGTGTGTGTGTGTATATAAGATAGTTCGTACTCCAGTTTAAGCTGCTGTAACCGGTGCCACTCCCCAAAAGCCTCTCAGAATGCGGACGGCATCGTTGGCTGCGTACGTTCGCTGATCATGCGCACTTAGCATGGCCGCACCGCGCTATTTAGCGCTACCCACATCCCGGTCGGCGCGAACCGGTTGCGCGACTGCTCCAAGGTCGATCGTTCGATCAGCAAATGTGATTCGATTCCGCCGGCATCGGAAGCCGGACGGGAGCTGATCGGCACAGCCAATCCCGCCCGCGCGACCCAAACATGTCCGGCAGCAGTTTGAAACGATCGTTACGTGCTCGGGTGCAGCCGGAGTTCGGAACGATTGCGATGGCGTTGTTTTTGTGTGTTGTGCGGCTCTCGCTCGCTGGCTGTATTTTTAGTCTAGCTTCTCACATTCACTACCCCACAATGGAGCTAGCCGCACCCACACGCGTCCCCTCACACACACACACACACGCACAAACACTCGTTTATAATATTCTTTCTTTCTCGCCTTCTAGTTCCTTGACGGTCATGTAAATAAACCAAAACGATCAACCGTCGTGATCATCACCGCGGCTCGCTCACCCGGGACGGATGCTCCGAATGCTGGCACGCTGCCACAATAGTTTGACCACCGGCCGGCTTTAATAAAATCGAGCACGAATGTGTGTGTGTGCGAGATGCGGGTGCTTGTGTGTGTGTGTGATATGTGTATTTTTTAATGTTTCAAATTTATTCTCACTGCTCGGGCACTATCGGGTGGTTTGGCTCATTCGCTCGGTTCTGCTTGATTAAGGTAGTTGAGCTTTGTGTGAACGCTGCCCAATCAAGTAGGATATTACAACCATTTTACTGTGTCCCTTGCGTTTGTTGTCCTTTGCCCACACACACACACACACACACGTGCGTAATTACATATCGACGCGGAAAAAGGGACTCGGTGCGCAAACACTACTACGCGCAAGACTCCATCTCACGAATACGCACGATTGGGGGTAGCGCGTGTGGAAGATCATGTTTTATTGTTACTCGCTATGGAGTGACGGAAAATCTACGCAACGAATGACGTACTGGGTGTGTGTGCATTCTTTCGACCAAATCGTGAGTTTATTGCTGACAAAGAAACGCCTCCCGTGTACATTTTACAGCACACTTTAGACAAAGTTCTTCCACCAGACGCGAACGGGTACAGCTTGTTCTCGTCAGTTTCGTCAACCGACGGGTGCGTTGGGGATCGATGTTCAAATCGAGTGATTGACGACTACCGGCGCACGGTGTGCACACAAACACAACACGCCCTCACTGTCCATTGCCATTGCATACCAGCATACGCCCCTCTCCGGAAGTGTTATGGCTGGTAGTTCGCTGCGCGTTATGTGGTGCTGCATTTTCCTGCTGCTGCTGCTGCTGCTGCTTCCGGTGTGGCTTTCAAGTGCCTGGCCTGAAACAAACGCCAACGGAAAGCGTACACAACCGCGCTCGTTTTCGGCAAATGGGAAAAGAGAGAAATGATTACTACTTTCACCGTCGGGCTCATTGCGGCGGGAAACAAAAGACCTACTGGATCCGAGGGGTCGCGAACAGGCATCGGCATCGGAGGGGAGGGGTGAGGGGTTATTTTGTTTAAAAATCAACTTCGAGAATGATTGCGGCAATCGAGCTGCATAGGAATTACTGTTTCGAACAATGATGATGGGGCACTTTTTGTAAAACCCATAATTCTTTTTCCTTGTGCCAACTGTGAAGTTGTTGTTTGCTTTTTTTTGTATTGTTTCACAGTCCATAGTGGAAAACTAACCCCTTTTGTACGTTTCCAAATTGAGACAATTGAATACAAGGATCCGCAAGACGCGGTCAGCGATGCGCATCACCGATTCCGGACAAAAAGCTTCCTGTTTGCGTCGGTAGAGCGAAGGGGAGCAGAAGGGGTAATGGGAAAGGAAAACATGTGCCGGCACACACGGTTGAATTTACATCCTTTCGGGCTTTCAAAACCAAACACAACCATTCGTACCATTTTATATCACCCTTTTTGTAACACCGAAGCAACGCGTCACTTCAATTAGGCACTTGATTTTATCTAAAAAAATCTTTCATAAACTGTTTCAGTACGACACATTACTGCTTTCAAATTGAAACTTTCAGCCCGCTTGCTAACACTGATTAACTGAAGTAACTTTATTGCAACAAAAAATCCCCGATAATAGCTAACGATCTCGGCTGGTTGCTACTGATTGTGATCATCATTAGCCTCGCAATGGGAGAAGATGGCTCGGAAAGCAGACGCACATAACCACCGAAAAGGCACGCACTGTGGGACACAGCAAACTGGTAAAAGATTAGATTGAAGCTTATTTAGATTTGACTGTGGCACTGGCAGCGTTCGGCTTGTGGGGAAAATTGGCAAAAAAAAAAAACGAAACAAGATTTCTCACCGCGAACGCACCAGAAACGATGAGAAACATGTTTTCGCCCCCAAAACAGCGGTCCGTAAAGCGGGGTGTGTATGGAAAAAAAACACAAAAAACACGAACGGACCAACAGCTCACACACCATTATGCGTATGTGGGAATGTGCCTCTCTGCCAGGCGTGATTGAAGCAACAACAGCCAGAAAGGCAGAAAAAAACACCCATTTTGATAGAAGGGAAACATGAAGCCTCCTCCGAACTTCCCACTCTCTCTCTCCCTCTCTCTCACTATTTCTTCTCTTCCCTCTTGACGGCTAACCTGCTTAGACCCGGTGGGAAGAAAGGTAGCGAGCCAAATCAACATTACGCGTAGCCGGTGCGCAACCGTCCTGTCACCGTTCGTCGTCTGCGGCGTCTGGTCGCAGCGATGCGCACAACTGTTGCGCGACCGGACGCCAAAGATAACGGTGTTTTTTGCCGCGTCGTCTTTGAATTTGGAAAGAACCGCAACAAACACACACACACCATCACAGAGAGAGGGTCGCGCACGCAGAAAGTAATCATGGACCCGGGCTCATCATTCGGCCCACGGCACGCACCGTTGACGATGGCGCGTAAATGCCCGCGCCACAGCGTTGCGTAGAAAACTCCCCCCCCCCCCCCCTACGCGAATGTACGGGAATGAGAAAGAAGCAGTGGAAGAAGAACCGTCGTTGGATAGGACAGCTAGAAACGCGGCCCGGCGACATGCTCAACGGACAGCGGCGACGCATCGACGCTACGCAGCAACCGTTGCTTTTCGCGGCTGGCGTCGCTGGCGTGGCCCCTGCGCTAAACAACTTTTCCACTGACCGGTACGCACGTTCCCCGCTCCATTCTCCCCGTTGATGACAGACGCTTCCCTAAGACTTTGTAAGCTTGCGATGTGATCGCGGGTTGTCCGGATTGGTCTATCGGTCCGCCAGTTTGGAGAATGAAAAGCTGAACCAGCTTGAATTTTGGGAGTGCTTCGAATTTGGGGTCAGACGCACACACGCACACACAAAATGGTGGGTTCCCCATTGGTACAGAAAGAGTGTTTTTTAGGCGATTTGAGCCTCTGTGTTCTCGATTTTCCTCCTCTCGCCAGACACGCACACACAAAATGCTTTAAATCGTTCGGTTTAACTGTTAGTTTTACAAAATCACTTGCACAGTTTGGTTTCCCATTTCGCTCGCGCGCGTGCAAGGCAAACAGACAGCCAGACCGGTCCATTGCTCCCACACCCTCCTTCCCTCACCATGTTTTCCATATGATAATGCGCACACAAACTACGCCACGGCTAATTGCGCGGAGTTTTCTTCGCGCGGCTTCTTGGCGGTTGCGACCTCGCCACACAAGACTTATTTGCGATGCAAACGGTTTCATTCGCTGCAAAGCTTTCTCCCGCCCCCGGGACAGGGGAAGGAGCGGAACGCCTGAAGTCAGTTGTCCGGTGTGCTGAAAATGGAGATTTATTGCAGGTGGCGGCCAACATGATTCCACGTTGGGAAAACTCCTCTCCCCTTATACAAACTTACTTAGTCCGATCGTACGCCATCGTGTGCGGAAACCCCGTACCAAGGGGGGCACAAATCCCCAGGTGCTTCCCGCGGGTTGTTTTTTGCCCCTTTTCGTTTCCCGCGCCGTCGCAGAAGAAAACTGCATAGCATCTTGAAATTTATTAGTTACGCGGCACTTTGCTTCTCCTCCTGCTTCTTCTCCTCCCTACAGAGGGGGGTGTGAAATGCATCTCGGGACGGATAGGGGCGAATGTGCGTTTTCTTTTGAGCGTTTCATTTCTATCATGCGCTGCAGTGCTTATGCAATCGCCAACCGCTGCGAAGAGCGATACAAATGATGATCGCGTCCATCGATCGCGTGGCAGCCTTTGGCATGATGGGGCGATGGAGGGTGGAGCGGTAGGACGCTTTTCCCGTTTGGTGGGCTCCTCTTCGCACCAATCCCCTTTGTGGTGTGGAGGGCTGGTTTTGCGTGCGATCGGTGCGTACGATGGAAATAACGGCACATTGTGGGGATATATAATAAAAACGACGCACACAAACACCATCACTTTCTTGGCCTTTTTTTTAAAGGCAGAAAACGTACTCAACGGGGTTCGTCTTCTTCAGCTGGTAGTGATTTGATGATGATGATGATGAGCAGAAAGCTCCAGCCTCGGTCCTCCAGAAATCTCATGCTGTGCGAGTTACTGTTCTTCCATTTCACTTTACTTTGCTGCCGCTTGGCATCGGAGTCGCACCACTTGTAATCGGACTTTCTCTCAATTTTGATTACAATATATTCAGTATTCCGTTTCTTACTCACGACACCGCAAACCGAGAGGTAAGGGGCGACCTGCATCTCTCACAAAGTGGAAGAAATTTATTTTTATTTTTCTTTTTTTTCATTTTGGTCCGAAGCAGTTCACGCTGTTGATATGTTTATTTCGATATGCTATCTTAACGTCCACCACACAAATGTGTGTCTGTTGTTTGTGTGTGTATTTTTTTATAGGCTTTGTTGTTAGTCGACCCGAACCTGTACACTATGCAGCGGAGAACGGGATTTCAGTGTTTGAATGATTTTAAACAGCTAACAGCCCAAAACTTGGTATCCGAAAGAGGAAAGCTTTTCGATTAGATTTATTAGTGAAAAGGTGCACTTTTAAAGTCTACCTTTATTCGTTCAGCCCTTACTTTTGGGTGGCAATAAAAAAAGCATTCCCCACCTGGATGCAAATCGATCCTCAGGCCAATCCGAAGCAGAGAAACGGCTGATGAAATTATGCGTGTTGTCTTGGTTTTGGCCCTTTAAAAAGTATAGCCCTGGAAAGGGATTGGCGTTTTTTTTCGTGATCTCTCGTATTGTCTCTCCTTCCCTCTTACCCTCTCTTCCTCATCTACACCTATTATTTCCACGGAATGGTCATTCGGTTGCGTGACCTCAATTTGGCCACCATCGCTACACGAAGCTGCCGCTGCCATTTTTCCCCAACCAAACTCTACTCGCTTTTGGAGAAGAAATAACAAAAGACACTCGCCCTTTTTTCCTCAACCGACAGATCCACCGAAGCAACTGGCTTCTGCGTATCGGGCATTCTTCTCTTCTTGTTTGGCTCAACAACCGATGCCGGTCAAGGCCTGCCAACCCACTTGTGGGGTTGGCTTTCAGTGACTTATTGATGTCCCCCCATAGCAGGATAGTCAGTCCTACGTATGGCGGCACGGTCTATTTGGGGCTTGAACCCATGACGGGCATGTTGTTAAGGCGTACGAGTTGACGACTGTACCATGAGACCGGCCAATTATCGGGCATTAGGGGGAATAAAAAACTCCGGAGACATTTCCCTTTCGAAAGCACTCAATCTGGTCACGCATCCGCATCCGCACGCCATGTCTCCGGATCGACTGTAAAGGTGTACTACCGCAGCAGCCCCTTTTCACCCTGGTTGGCTGGTAGATTTTAAATGCCACCTTAGGCATAGTGTACCACTGGGGGAAAAGGTGCGGGGGTAAAATTCAAGCTGATCATGGAATGATTTTCATGGGAACGATGAACTTACGATGAAAAGGTTTTTTGATCTGTTTTTAATTTCGATTTCACTGAGGCTATGCGTGCGTTTAGGCAACGGTCTTTGAGCTGATTTGTGACCTAAAGGTTGCTTTTAAATTACTTTAATATTCATGCAATTTTCGCACCTAACTACAACTCTACATTTAACTGACACAGCTACTCAAGAAACAAGCAAAAACAGCACAAAGACCATAGACTAAAGGAAAGAGTTTCCTCCACGTGAAATGTGTCTGTGTAGCTGTGCGAAACTACGCGATACCATCTGACAAAACCCAAATGGCAGCAAAAAAAAACAGCGATAGACCAGCCGCTGGGACCGGCAGATGAAAATGAATGGAAATGAAAGGAAACCAACCCAGACAACAGCGGGGGAAAAGTGAGCAAAAGTGAGCGGACGTTTTCGGTTTTCGGGCTGTCTCGAGGCACCGGGGTTCGATTGACGGTTGCGGCTGGAATGCGGCAGAAGAAATGGAACGCCCAAAGATGATCTTCGACACGTTGCGGGCCGCTCGTTTCGTTCGCTTCACGGTGATGGCTGTCGGCAGCGATACTGCAAGTGTGGCAAGGGACGGGAGACGGCCGCTCAGTTCGGTTACTCAATCGAGCTGCACTTTTGAAGTGTGTTTTTCTTTTCTGTTTGGTGTTAGTAGCCCGTTGGGGGATGGTAGTGATAGTGGCGGGAGCCTGCTGTGTGTGTTACGTCGGTGTGTGAAGAAATGTACTCACACACACACACCCATCAAGAGACCCTGCCTTGTTTGGAGCGCATCTTCTTCCGCGATCGCTGGTGCGAATTTAATTCGTGCCCGGCCATGTTTCGTAAGCAGCGCCGTTGGCTTTGTGAAAAACTGACGTAAGTGTGTCAAACACAGGGAAGGGGACGGGGAGGGAATGGAGCTCGTAGCTGGCGCGCTGAATTTGATTTTCCACTCGGTGCGGACAGTTTTGGAAGATGGTTTACATTATGCAGTTTGACTTCAACATCAAACCTAACCTAGCCCGCTTTCTCTCGTCACTGTTGTAACGATTAAGGCTTTAATTGCTCCAAAAACTACTCAAAGAACTGTACGATCTTTCTGACCCCTAACGGGTTCTTAACATGTCCCCTATCAGGCCGTTTGTTCGCTGAATTGTGCACAAATGAGATACACACACACACACACACGACAGCTACCAGGAAGTGGGTTTACCTCCATGGCGAGAGAGAGAGAGAGAGAGAGAGAGTTTGTCCGTGACAGGGGATTGCCTTTTCCTCACCAATTGGCCTCCCCAATTGGCAAATTGGTCAAATGTTACACTCTACTCCCTGAAAGCCACATTTAAATTCAGTGTGCGACGCGATTTGAAAGTGTGCACCGCACGATCGACGGGGTGGATTAAGTGATGCGCGAAGAAATAGTTTTTTTTAAATACAAGCATTACCTTTTGACCGGTGATGGTGTTGCTGTCAGGCTGTCATGCCGATGACCGCGTGCCCGGAATGGGAAAACGGTTGTTCTGTTCGGTGGTTTAAGACGTTTGCTTTTACTTCATTTCGCTTTTGCGGACTCTCGCATAACCTCTCGCATACGGTGCATTATGCGTGTGGTGCATGACAAATCCTCGATTCGTGAGCAGTGAGCAGCCCACTACACTGCGTTTGTGTGCCACCTGGAGTGAGGTACGACTGGCAAAGCAGGAGCAGACACAGACGGAGGCTCTTGAGAAAATTGCAACCTCGCGCAATAATTACCCTGTTTCTTTTTTTTTGTTGTTCTTCTTGTTTTCGTTACCATCTGGCGTCGGACCGGCGAGGCCTGCCTGTCAACGTGGGGGCCTGTGTAGTTTTGCAGTTTTGCATGTACGCGGGCATGTACCGGGGCAGTTAACCTAAATAATGAATCAAACAGAACACGGTACATGAATTTGCAAAACAAACCTTCAAACATACATACACATACACAATGCTGTTGATGAAACGCTTTAGCCAAAGTAAATCATGTTTAAAGTAGCGTCCTTTTCCTCCTTTTTAACTCTTCTTTAGCAATCAAATGTTTATTGGTTCGGACTAGTGTGTGTGTTTTTCATTTGAATAATACTCCGCGGGAAGCACAGCAAAACAACAACTTCACACATGGGCAACAATGTAGTTTTGATTGCGGTCAATGTTACTATTTTATCGAATTTGCATCAAACTATAATATTGTGTGGTACGCGCTTGATTATGCCATCAGTGGGCGTTTATGTGACATCAATAAGCGTTCGCGGATCAAGCTGCGGGAAATCGGTGCTCTGCGGCGTGAAAGGATATTTGTGAGATTACAATAACAGTTTCGTCATTCAGCTGGGTGGATTGGGTTGATCTGTGGCACCTCCTACGATCAATGCACAAAAGTTTGCTGACACATGATAATAATAAATGAGAACCTTCATCGATCCCACAGTAAACTGTGCTTTCATCTTTTCGTATTTAACAACAATGCTGCGCCGAAAACATATGGCAAATTGTGAAAATACACCGTGGAAAATTAAGAGTTTTTTGCCATGTACTTTTTGCTTGTGCGTGTTTTCATACATATTTGCATTTTTGGTTCGTTATGGTATGGTGGGAAAATATTGGCAGTGGGGTGAAGTAAGGCTCTGCCTTTGTTCCTTTTTTTTGCTTACAAACTGTTCACGCAACTATTTTGTTTTATAAATTACTCTCTGTTTGTCACGCAATGCATGCATAATTACGTTGCCTGCATATGCCTTTCATTGCTTTCTTCGGCGTAAAAGCATTTGCATTTTTTGGAAATACATCTGCACCAATTATAAGCGGTACAGAGTGCACTCAAGAAGTCATATAGGTAAGAGCAGGGAAAGTGCTCCATTATTAGATCTTTTACATGCATACACCAGCACAAACACTACTCTACTGCAACGCTCAATCGACGCGACTGCTTAAATCCACACAAAACCGAACACAACCGAACTGCTCAGGGCAGCTCCACGATGACGATTAGCTTGATCCCGTATGGCGACCATCCATTAGCGGACGATGGCGACGTGCCTTCCCTCTTGAACCAACCAACTAGTAACTGCATTGAGTAACAAACTTTAAAATAAAGAGAAAAAAACGAGAACGAGAACCAGTCACCAACCACATGACGGAGAAGCGCAACAGCAAAAAAATGGAACAAGTAAGTGCCGGCACTTAATGGTGGTTGCAATTTTGTTCTAAATATTCAATCAAGCGGTTCACGAGTAAAAGTCCGACGGCGGCCCGGTCAACAGTGGTGACCTAATCAAACGCAAAATAGAGAAAGAGGGACCGAACAAAAAAAAAACACACACACAGAATGCACTCAATGGCTGTGGTTGTGTGCACGATGGTCTTGCGAAGGGTGCATGTTTCTTGTGCATGTCACTATTGGTTGACTGACGCAAGCAAACATGCTCCATATAATATTTACATTCGAAACAGAATACTTCACAAGTTTGCAACAGATTGGTGACCAGTAGCGGTTGCTTTTTACCACCGATCGATCCAAAAAGTGGCATGCTTCCATGGGAAAAGAAAAGTTCAGCAAAGTCCGGCAAAGGGTTTAATTTTCCCCACCGTACGGTCTCGTATGATAAACAACGAACAGTGCGTTCGACATAGATTTCCCCCCTCAGTAGCGTCGTCCTTGCCTTGGTTGCATTGATTTATTTGCCTCTTTTTACTTTCCGAACGTACGCCCCGCGAAGGACGCCGGGCCGATGCGGTTAGCCTTTTGTGTGAGACAAGCCGCGATTGATGCCGCGCCATCAGGCCGCCGCGCTCTAGATTGGGTGTGTGTGCTTGTGTTTCGACATACGCCGTGTGAAAATAAGCGCGTACTGTCTGTCCCCGCCGCCCGGCACACCCAAGAGCACCCATCATTTTGCAGCAAGTTTCGATGCATGTTTTTTTTGCTGCCGAATCATCCAACCGAAAGGGCGGGAAAATACGGAAACCTTCACATACCGTACCCGTTCTACACCCTCTCAACCCCGCCATCGACGGGTAGGTTGGAGGTTTTAAGATTTTTCCTACCTCGATACTTGAGCCCTTCCCTTCAAATTCAACCTTCAAGGGCTTGTGTGTGAGGTTAGAAAAATTTGTTACGAGTTGTTTTTTATTGGTTTTTCCCACAGCGTTTCACGAGTTTAATTTATCATTTTCAATTGCTGCTGTCACCTCCCGCCTTCCTACGATGGTGATGATGGTGGTGGTGAGGTGTCTTTTTTTTTATCTCACTGTAATACACGGTGCGTAATGCATATATAGACGTCTCGGCGCGCCCTTCTAATGTGGATACAACCTTGCTGAACCCGTATGCGCTAGTCCGGATCCGACCAATACTAACGCATGCAAATCTGCTGTCCCTAGTGTCGTGTGTGTTTGTCTCCCTAACATACCAGCAGATACGGGGGCAGCGAGCGAGAACGACCACCAAAGGACGTCTAAACCCGATCCTCCGGAACGTTCGCAGCATAATTCGAACACGGGGTGGGTGCGAGTGTAGGTGCAGGAGGTCAATGTTGAGATCATCCAGAAATCGTTGGCTCAGGGTTTTCGATAAAAAATGTGGCGTCGATGTGTGGCTGGCTAAGCTCTGCCCCCACGACGCACCTTGTGAAACGCAACAACCGTCCATCAAACTTAATGTTGCGTTCGACCTTTGCCAGCGCGCAGATCCAAACATTTGGACCAGAAGCGTAGGGCAGCTGGCGGGAAACAGATATCGCTCTATAGTGATGTGATGGGGTCAGCACAAGGGTAGAGTGAATGAAAGAGAGAGACAGAGAGACAGCAATGACAAAGCCCCCGCCGTACAATGGTCACAACACAGGAAAGGAATTAAATCTCCACATCCCACATGAAGTTAGTAGTGACGAAATGGTGACCTCTCTGCCGGTGCCGGTGAACATCAATTCATCCGCAACTCCACATCTGCTGCTCGGTTGGGGTGTTTTTGGAACGATTTCGGATTGCGCAATGGCTGGTTCGGCTGCGCACAAGTCACCCTAGCGTAGGAAAAAAACAAAACCCTTTCAAGAGTTGATTTAGTCGATGCGAATGCGTCCCCAGCATATGTCTCGTGCCCCTCTGCCACAACCAGTCGCCACAATGGGTTGAAAGTAGCTTTTCGACCGAGGGTTTTTTAAGTCCATGCATCCATGGTCTGTACCTCATCATAAAGGGCACATGTGAGCCCAAAATTCTTGACACCTCGCGACCGGTTTTGTAGCTCGCAGACACCGCACAAGAGCACTCCGAGCCAGCCGCTAACGAACAGTCAAGGACGTGTAGGGTGCCCTGTTTTTTTTCGGTGCGCTACTACCGCCTACGTTGTGACGTATCTAAAACGACAGACTTCCTCAACATCAACATCACGCAGCACACGCATTTTGCACACGAACTGTGGTGGATGTTTACGCGTCGGAGCTGCTCCGTGTGGTGCTCCGTGTGACCAGCTTGCCTCGAGTGCGACCTCTCGGCGGCGGCACGGTACGCAAACAAACATCGTCGAAACGGTGTAACCACGCTGCGTAAGCTTGTGTGCGCGCTCCAAAATAAACCTAAAGGGCGTAGTGAGGGATGCCCTTCGAATGCGGAATCAATGTCCGATAAATAGCGCCTGTACTACGCTGCTCGGAACGATAATATGGGTTCAGGGGCGTTCATGGCAAGATGAGCGTATGTGATTTGGGGCTTGGTGTCTGTTTATGTGTTAGAAGGTGAGATAAACATCGGTTTGTCCATAGGACAGATCTTCGCGGATCTCAGTATTAGTACTATCCGAAGTTCACCTCTAGTGATGACCAAGACAGATCCAAATAATGTTGCTACTATCACCATCCAAAGCCCTCTAACCCAACCTGATCGACGGAGAAGTGATCCACACCACTGTTGACTTGCTTTGCGCAACCAACTTCAATGTCATCTTCGTGCGGTTCATTGCAACATTAACTTCCGTCAGCAGCACACCGCCGGTGTATTGCTTGTTTTACAAAATTGAATGCAAAAGAAACAAACATCTCCTGCTGTAAATGCCAAAAACCATCTACCATGTCCTCGGTGCGCACTGTGAACGCTCGAAAGCCTCCCGGGCGCTTAGAGGCGTCGCCGCGTTTGGCTGTTTTTGTTTGAATACGGATGCTTAGCTGTCTTAAATCCTCCGCACCACAAAAGGAAGTTTGTTTGGAGCGTGTTTTTGAGGTGTGTGTGTGTGTCTCCCCCTCCGAATAACAACAAATACCAGCGGCGTCGAAATATTTCCAGTCGAATTCCGCATTCGTCGCTGCAATTCGGCCACCGGTTGCGCCAACGGTGTCAATGGCGCCCAGCACTACGCCCCACCGCTAAAGCTTTGGCCTTAGTCGACAACATGTTGGTTGTGCTGCTGCTGCTGCTACTGCTAGAGTAGCTGTGTAGAGGGGCTAGGCCTCGAATGCGGAAGGCCTTGATGCGTTTGCATTGACGCGTTCGGTCGAGTGTGGTTGGATCACGGCTGGATTGCTGTTACGCAGTTGCATCACCACCGTGTCATTCCGGAACTGAAATGCGTTGATTTCGAAAAGACCAAATAAAAACTGAGCGCTCATTTGTAAGCGTGAGCGAGCGAGATTTTTGAACTGAAAATGCATAAGCTCTTGCAGGCGTTCGTGGTATCGTGATTCCGATTCAAATCACACGCTTCTACCACATTCACATCGTACAGATGGCTAGGCAGCAAAAAATGAGGTCATGGGCTCGATTACTGTGTGACACTATTGCAATTCACTCTAAACAGGAGTGGTGTCTGTTTATATGTTAGAAGGTGAGATAAACATCTGTTTGTCCATAGGACAGACCTCAAGCAAGATGTTTGGAATGGATCAGTAAATGATTCTTCAGCTCACCACAACGATGGTGGATTGGAGCTTCTTCACCAATTGCAACAGAGCGAGCGCATGCGACTTGCGCAAAGAACCTTTGGTTCCACCTTGATGTACACCAGCCGAGTGAGCGGCTGCAGCAGCCATGCCAAACCGGCAGCCAGCCCCCCGTCTAACGCTCTCATGACGCCTGGCGGCCAGGCAAAATTCCTAACCAGCGCACAGCATAAAGTCCTTGGCACACTTAGCCATTTCGAGCGGTTTCACTCGAGCTTTCACGGCTCGGCTGCAGCAGCACCAGCAGCTGTTTACCACCGATCTTCGGTCCGTGTCGACACTGTGGCGTCCACCTACCGATATAGGTAGGCAGGCGCGTGGCCACTTGGATTGCAGGCTGCGGCCTTTACGGCGACCGGCCGCTCGCCGACGAAACGCGCACGCAATCTAGGCCTAGGCTAAGGCAACCGGAGTGGTGCAACGTGCAGTTGCGCTGCTGCAACTCGATTGCAACATCCACTTCGCGGTGCGCTTGCAGTAGTTCGTGCAATATAACGATTTCGACCTCCCCTCCATCCTGGCCTCGGCGGGCCCTCCGGCCCCAAAACCATGTATCCAATCAACCCAAACCTCGGCTCCTTCTACAGTTTGGCTTCGGGGCTCACAGCCACTGTGCCGGGCGCTCCAAACGGCTCGTTCAACACCACATCTCCAATGTCCTAAAACGGGGAAGCCAATGGGCAGCCGCTCGGTGTCGACAACACCGGTCGCTGGAATGTTGTCGTCGCCGTCGCCGTTGATTTTTGGCGACGCGACCACTTGACGACAGCAATGCATTCTAAGCTACGGCCGCTTTGGGTGCCATTCGCCAACTAGGGCGAGTAATCAATTTTTGACAACGCTTGTGCACCCTGCACACACACACACACGCTCACCAGTTGGCCAACCACCAGACCCCCTCTGGCCCTCTTTGCAAGTTCCCCGTCTCTGTTTCGATGTATGTTTATCTTCTTTGTGACCTGTTTTTGTTCCGCGCGCTTCTCGCCCATCTGCCATTCACCTCCCATTTCCTGCCTTCAAATCGACCGACCAAAATCAATCAAAACCATTTATTATGCTAACATATAAGCTGGACTCGTTTCGTCCGACTTTTTCCGACTTTGTTTAAATGTTGTTTTTCTTCTCTTCTTTTCTCTCCTCCATAGGTAAGTTTCGGGCGACAATCAATGGCGAGCAGGGGAGGCCAACAACAACCGCGTCTTGGAAGGCGAGAACGCATCACGCTGCGGCATGCTGACCTCTGCCGTGTCGGCAGTGACACACTTTCGATTCGGCGAGCCTGACGGGGGGAGGTTGCAGGTTTGATGTTGATCGAGAGGGGAAGGGGGAGTTTTATTTTTACACACCTTTCGTATGGGATTCTTCTCACCACATAAAGCACAGATTGAGCGGAACGAACAGCTGGACCGTTGCGAAGAGTTGGTAAGATGCAATGTTTTGTTGCGCTCGAAGAGGGAAGCATAAGCGGAAAGGCAATGGCAATGGCTACGAACGACTCATTTTGTTGAAGAGCATTAACTAACGCGACAGTTACTAACGCCACGTTGCAAAATAAGTTACAAAAAATCGATCCATAAACTCCATTCCAAGGTCAGCAGCAATCAGAAACAGAAGTGTCGTCTGTTAATTCCAAATTACGTCCCTGCTGTTCCGACAAATCTCTGCCATATGTAAACAGATGTTACGGCGGGATGAGAGGGATAGTCGCGTACACTGTGCGCAACGTTTGTGCCGCAGACAGCTCGCAATAGGCAAGGCGAACCTTGCCGGTGCCGTCCAGACTGGCACATACGCGGCTCGCGTCTTGCCTGACCCACTCGCCACGCGGTTATCATTTTCCCTGAGCTAAAAACCTCTTTCAGTGCGTAATGGTTGCCCATTCAGTGCGCGCCTCTGTGTGTACCTCGGTGGCTTATCAGTGTATCCAACGCCCGACCGTTTACTTATCGGCAGCGACGGAACGGTGTCTGCGGCAGGTCCCGTGTGCCGGTGGCAGAAGGGTTTTTGAGTTCAAGGTAGAGTTTGCCACGCATGACCGTGTTGGGGCTTTTTTTCTGTCCGTCCAATCGGTAAATGATAATGCTGCTGCAACCATTTTTTTCTAGTTTCCTCAGGACAGGGTGTAATTTCAAGGTCTTGGGTCCGGGAACCATCACGTGCAGCGTGTAAGCGCAGGGGAAGCCTCATATGCGGAGATGCGAGGGTGTCTAGGGAAGGCATTTTGTTCGAGCCCGTTTGCTAGCAGCGAAACTGGACCACACTTTACTCGTTCAGCCACCCACCAACTGCTTGCCTTGAGCATTTTAGTGGTGCGTAGGTGAGGGCGATTATGCAAAGCCGTGTATTGTTGGTTTCCTGGTGCTCTTCCTTGTCCTATTTTTCCTACCAAATCACCAAATTGACCTCATCGAAACAGTCCAAACCAATCTCCGGCGTGTCCCACGCGCATATCAATGCCGTCAAGGAAATGGTTCTGGTTCGTCAGCCCCGACTGGCTGGGTGTTGTTGGGCTCCCGGGTGCTCTTGATTTTTATTTTTATTGCCACAAGCTCCAAGTCCGACCATTTCCTTGCGGTACGCTACAGCACTCCATTACGCAAACGCGAAGCCTTCGCGTACGCGCAGCTGATCTCATTTCGCTCGCAGCCACTTACTTTCGCTGGCAAACCTTCAAAAACCTTGAGCTGGGCTTGCGCAACACCCGCCACCGAATGGACAGCGGCAGCTGCGGCCTTTCTTTTCGCGCCCCGCTTTTTTGTTGTTGTTGTTGTTAAGGGGTGGGGCCGCAATCCCTTTATGAAACCTGCGCGCACTCCCACTGCGCGAACACAAACACAGCCGAGCGTTTAACGAGTTTTAAGTAGGAGACAGTACGGGGGGGAGAAACTCACCACTGAATCTTGCCCAGCTAGTTGCTGCTCTGCGCTCCCTTTAGAGCACCCTTGGAAGCACCCTTACGCGAACCGGTTTGTGTTTTTTTTTAGGCGGTGTCACTTTTTCTAACGCTTTGGTTAGACGACGCGACGGGTGCACTGGTTGCGAGACACGCGCGGTCAGAGGAAAGAATGCAGCGAGGTGAGGATGCAATTAATTTTTAACTTACCTCCTCGCCCCCGGTCCCAACACTCGAAACCGCTCACCAGCATCAGTTGGTGTGGGTGTTCAAGGTGAATTTTGTACACACACACACCCCGCGCACACAGCCACCGAAACACGATGGCGTGGAACCCGTTGGAACCCCGTTTGCTCCAACTGATAGTTGCGACCTCAATCGCTAAGCGGCCTCCCCGCCCCGTACGCACCTACGCAGGACGCACGCCTTAATATGCGCGAGCCGCGTCGCAAGTGCGCGATCGAACAGCTGATTGGGTAATATGCTGGTGGGTGGAAAGGGGTTGCCGCGGGAAGGAAAACAAATAAATTAACAAACGACGTAAGCATTCCACCCGTGGTGCTTTGTGATTTGTGCCTTTATTTGCAAGACTTTCCAATCAGCCAGAAGAGATTTCTGTGTCCGACGAAACGCACGAGAGAGAAAAAAACACAAGTACCAAATGCAGTGGAGAGAAAATTAAACCTGTCGCTGATCAATGACACTTTAATTAATCACACCGTCGTGCAGGCCGGTTGCCTTCCTTTCCGCCTCCCTCACCATTTCCATTGCACTTTACGTCTAATAATGTCGTGTCATGCGCCGTGGAAGGGATATCCCGACCCCGAAAGGGAACCAACCGGGAGCGCGAAGGCCAACCAGGAAGCACTCGAACATCGATCGATCTTGCAAACGAAAGTCATCGAGTTGGCAGGGCTGACTCGAAAAACCAATGCTGCCAGGCGGTTGTTTGGCTGTGTGGTGCATGTTTGTTGTACCACGGTACGATGGAGCAGGTGGCGCGTGTGTAATGCTTATTAAATCTTGACATGCAGCACCTTTCGAATGCCAATGAGTGGCACTTTCAAGCGGGTGCTTTTCTTTAGGATTCGAGCACGATCGTGCTTTTGAGGATCGAGGATGCAAACCGTACAATACGACAGGCCTAGGGGAAGCGTGGCCCGAAGGGATCGCGTCTTGATGCCGCAGCAGCTCTTACTGTGCGCGCTGTGTTTGGTACGAAGCTGCCAATCGTTGCCCGTTTTCCATTGCAAAACACCGTTGACCGTTGGAAACTCCGATCACGAGGAGCATAAAATCATTGCGCTTCATCTCCGGCTCGGTGTGTGCGCCTATAGCATCTAACGCGCTCTCCTTCGCGATGACAATGACAGTCGTGGTGGAAGAAAACCGAACGTAAACAATGCAGCAAAGCAAGAGTGGCAAGCAGTGATGTTGCCTCGTTCTTCGACCAATAAACAAACAAAGCTGCGGCTCGTTCCAATGTGACCTGCGGCGAGTCACTTGCGCACTCACTGACCGGCCTGTTTGGTCTGTTTTTTTCGCTCGAGCTCTCGAAAGTAATAAGCACATTTCTCTGGCGCGCGCACACGTCCCTTTCACGCCCGCGTCATGCCAACGCCGTTGGTGCTGCGCGCTCGCCGCGAACCTTTCCCCGGCCATCACTACCAGCCCCTGGGGACCCCGTTTCGATACCAATTGAATCGAGCAATAAAAGTTAATTACAAACGGCCTCAAATTGTTTGCAGCATCACCGCCATCGTCACGATCATCGGCATGGGATGGGTTTTGATGATGTTGATGATGATGGTGATGGGCAGGGATTGGCCACCCGTCGACACTGCTGGAACCTTCGAGCTCGAATCGTGTGTGTTTATGTGTGTGTGTATTGCTGCGAGCTCGTCTTCGTTGCAAAGCCTCTTGTGCACCTTCTCGATTTGATACACACTCTTGGTGCACGCAATCTTTGCTCTTGTCGCCGGTTTTTTTTTTTTTTTTGCATATCGATGTCGAAACACACATACTGGCACAAACACGGCTTGACAAAAGCTCAATCTAAAATACATGCTACACTTCACAGTTTAACATTCAACCGCACGATGGGGGAGAGCTGCTTCTGCTCTATCTCTGTCCCCAAGCCGGGCAACGGTGGGAAGAGACCTTTATGCGACCATGCATCCGCAGCATAACAGCCAAACCGAACGGGGGCCGTACAAAGTAGATATGTGTATGTGTTTGTGTGTGAATGCTGCTGCTACCGACCGGCAACGAGCGTGTGGTGCGCAAAGTCAGGCACGATCGTCTAATGTAATAAATTCTATCCGCACTATTTAGGTCAATCTTGCCGGGGCAGAGCGCGCGCACGAGCGAGCGTGCTTGGGGGATGGAAGGGATGCCCTTTTTTTTGGGACGAATGCAGCAAGTGCTGCCATGTTCTTTTGTTTTTTTTTTTTTTTTGCTCTTCGGTTACAAATTTTCTACAACCTCCACCTCCCTGGTGCACTGCTACTCCAACTTCTAGCAAATGGCAGTAGTGTGCGGCGCAAAGAGACGACGAACCCACCGGCTTCTTCGTGGACCATGGAGCGCGTGTTCTTTGCGCTTGGTGCCCAGAACGGATTCCGTTTCCACTGCACTCCGATCGCATAGCGGTGGGGGTGGTAAGGAGGTGGAAGTGGGGCACGTTACAGCTGTGCGCATTTAATTCTGACCTCTGCTTTGAACATCAGCCACCACCACCACCACCGGCTTTAACCTACTTTAGCATTTGGCCGGGGTCGGGCGGATTGGGGGAGGGCACCTTCAAGAGCGCTCGGAAAGCGGTTCGGCCGAAGCGCTTAGGCGACCGGTTGCTGGGACCATCGAACCGACGCAAAACCGGCCACTCCCTTGCGGCGCGCGCGCGCTCGTTTGACCTCATTCGAGCCGAGGGGATGGACGGGGGCCTCTTGCAGACCTCATTGGTAAGAATGTTTGGACCAAGTCGAAGAGAGTTTGGTGGGGCGATAGTTTAAGCGATCCTACCCACCATCCTCCCCTAAATCGAAAAGGGCGGTGGTTCGTTGATGTGAGAATTAGGTTGACATTTCGCCTTACATTTCGGTAGGAAGGAGTTGCTGCTGCTGCTGCCGGTGCTCGTTTCGTTTGCATGCCGAGGCAACCGCTTGAAATATGTCGTCCGTTGATCAGCATATATGATCGATGATCTGACAGTCCACTGGGCGTAGGTAGCAGGCCTTACCGGGCACAGCACAGCTCAATGTGCGCAGTGCGGCCTAGCTTCCTAGGCCACTACTACAGCACAGTTGACTCCTCATCCAACATCTTCTATCAAGGGTCATTGCGTTTGCTCACTCCCGAAATGTTGTGTTACAACATGCGATAAATGGCCCGATCTGGTTGGCACTCTGGCCCCCGGCCATACAGCTCCACCCATTGCTGCGGCTAGTTGCGCCTAGATCGTGTCCCAAGAATAAAGTAATAAACCGTTTAACCATGGAACACTCCGCTACTGGAGCGCACTGCTGGAGCACACAGCACGGCTGGAGCAGAACCGTACGCACAATCGATCAAATCTTTCAACCAACACTCGAGCCGTTAGACAAATATCGCCCCAGACCAGCCAGCGTTCCTAGAACGCGAGAAACTATCGCGTCATCTTGCGGCAGACCGATTTCGACATGACACACGCGCGCTGGCTGGTTGGAACGTTCTATCCTCCCCCTCCACCTCAGCCCGCCCCGTAGCCGTCGACTGTGCGACGAGGTTGCCACGAAGTCTGGTACGGTTTCCGCGCACCACGAGTGCGCGCGGCCCACGTGAGCGACATGTGGCGGGCGCGGCCGGGGACGCAACTGCTTGCGCAACCACTTGCGTGACATGCGAGTAGAAGACTTCCAGGTTCTGGTGGGAGATGGGCAAAAAAAGGGGAACGATTTTTGAAAACTGCCACACACACACATGCTGCCACCGCTCACACAAACACACACACACACTAGTGACATTTGCAAATGATTGATTTTCAAAGCTTGAAGCATATTTAGGAAAGGGAAAAAATATAGCTCCTGGAGGTCAGCTCACTTGCTCGAAGTGATAGATCATCATAATAGTCGCTTCTTCTCAAGTGTTTTTTTTTCGAGAAGATAGTTGTCTTCCTACTCTGTTATGATGTGTGTACATTTGAGCTTAAGGTTTGTGTTTGTCACTCGTTTGCTAGCAGCGAAATCGAGGAATGAAATGTTTGCTTGTGCGATTCTTTTGGCCGATTGTTTGACATTACTAATGTACATCAATCGACTCACAACGGTGATGTAGCATCGCTGAATCTATTCGTTTTAGTTGAAAAATGGAACATTTTAACTTTTTCTTGATTATACATTATCGACCACGGCAACGCATAAATTACCCAATCCAGGGAGTGGAACAACTTTGGCTGTCGTCATGGATGTCGCTCGGGATTGAATAATTCCCTGGAACGGATTCGCTAGCACAGTTGCGACAATGAATTGTCCATTGCTGGAAGGTATACAACTTCTATCTTCAACGTTTCTGCATGTTCTTGCTTGTGGCAAGTATGTGTTCTAGCGGTCTTCCAAGTTACTATCCGGCAGAACCGTCCCACCCTAAACAAATGCGTCTAAAACAGTTTTACCCCCGAGAGATAGAGGGATGAACGCACACAATGAGACACACACATACATCATACTCGATCGTGAGCGTGTGTGGAGGAACAATCGCATTCGGACCGGTGTAGCGGGCGATTGCTTCCACCGATACGGTTCAGCAGAGGCTTCGATCAGTTGCATATCGTAACCTCATTTCCTTGGCCTGCCCTGGCTGGCGTTCGCTGCTTCCTCATTCTTCACACCGGCAGGCAACAGCCGACGTTTACCGTTCCGTGCGGCTAATAGTCGGGCCTAACTGCGGGGCGGAATCGACGCCTGCTGCCACTGCGGTGGGAAGGCAGAGGCGGAAAGCATCTATGTAAATGGAAGTCGGGTTTGGAAGCTACCGCTGCATCCCCCGGGCCCCGCACAGGGGTTGCGTTTCGACCGATTCGACGCATCATCACGATTATCGTTTTCCGGCTTACTCTTTTTTTTTTTTGTTTCGTTATTTTAGTTTTTGCTTCGTGCGCTTTTTTCCCTTCGTTAGTTTTCTAACTGTATGCAACACCGCTGTTGCTGTTTCGCTTCCACCCGCCCGGTACGCCGGCATGATCGGTTGTTGATGCTACGTGTGTTATTTCTCCCCCGGGCAGCGATCCTGCACTTGCTCACTCTTTCGCCCTCTCACTTGGGAATGGCTTTGGTTGGCGAGCTAATTTATTCTAATCACGCACCACCGACACGCAGACATTCACGCTGATGGTACACCGTGTTCGCCTTTTGCTCCGAGCTTCTTGCTCAGTTTCCTTCCATTGAGTTACACGTGCGGGATGTCTCTTTTCCCTGGTGAAGGAAAATGCATTCACCGAAAATGTAATAAAGAAACGCCTGGAAGTGTCAGGCTAGGCTTCAACCTGCAAGGAAGGTAGAACACAGCCTTCGCATGAGCTGTTCGGGTCCCAAAAGCAACCGATCCTTGCCGCGGAATGCAACCGGTATTTTGACAAGCAGGCCCTCACATCGCTTTTAAGCAGGCAGCGCATCAAGAAGCCGTCTCTCCTTACGCTGGAGCAGCTTTGGAGCAAATCGGGTAACCTGAAATGACGAATCATCTAACGGCACTTTCGGCAGGGTTGCTTCTGGCTGATGTGTGCATATTGCCCGGGTGAAAACGGTGGTGTGTCAAACCGATGACGCTTTCTTCGCCATCCCTCGGTGACGCATCGTCCGAATCGCGCAAAATCTCAGCTGTCAAACTGACTCATCGACACGACACGTTCGTACACGTTGGTCGGGTTACCAATACCAGTTCAATCTGAGTCTGAATCACTGTTTAATGTTGAGATGGTTCAGTTACATTGGCGATGCGTGTACTAATGTCCCCGATTGACATGTTCCAAGAAATCTGTTACCCTTTTCCATGTCACTCGAAGTGGCCAGCGGATCGTGGAATGCATTATGTAAACATTGTTTCCCTTTCTTCAGGCACGAGCATTCATTTGTCCACAAACACTGTCCCCCTCGGTTCCCATTGCGTGACATGTTCGCGATCGTGCGCGTGTGTTTACTCGCCGGCCCATCACTTACCCGAACGGCACATTTACCCACGAGCCACAACGAATTCGTGGCCACTTGCAAGGGCAGAAATTGGACGCACATTTTCATAATCGCTCACAGACCGCCAGCAGTGATTTCCTCACACGATGCAGCGCGCAAATGCACAGGCGTGCACACGATGCGGCGGTGCAGCAAGGAAGGAAGAGAGCCGTCGATGCAGTAAGGTGTTTGCCGTCGCCTTGGAATGGAATAGAACCAGCATGGCGAACGTGGCGGCGGGCTCAAGGCTGATCGCGAGCATGCGATAGATTTTATATAATGATCGAGACGATCGCATCCCTTGCCCCCTCTCCATCGCACACTCGAGATCGAGATCCAAAAGCCGATATTTTCCCATCGCGCTCGCATCGGCAACCCCTAGCACTCGACGCCTTTAGACGCGCCTTCGCTCGAGCAGCGTGATGCAACCGTGTGGCGGTGGTGAGCGCACATCTGTGTCTAGCTCTCTTAACCCTGCGGTGTTCTGCAGCCCTGCTCCTCCTCCCCCTGCCAGCATAAGGCGAAAGGCATTGCCGTCATCGCGATGCCCTTTGCGGCACAGTTTGGCCTCCAGCGAAACCGACAAAGCTAAACTGCGCGGGGCCAGCCGCTCTCCTCTCCGGCCGCACGCCCGAAAAGTGCAACAGCGCCGGCTAGCTGGCTAGCTGTGCTTTCAAAAATGGCATCCGGGTGCCGCCGCGTTGTAGCCGTTCGAGGGTGGGGAGCCCGAGTACATCGTTGATCGCATTTATGATTAGTAGATCGCGAGGGTTCGCTTGTGAGTAACGAATTGAACGCAGCGGAAAAAAAATGGTGTACATACACTGCCGCCAGTCGGTCTTTCGCGGTTGCAGCTGCGAACATATGGACGGGCGTTTGGGGGATGAGGGTGTTAGGCGTTAGGCGCTAGATGCATTCGATAGAAAGCGGGTTTCGGTTCGGGTTTGATGAAGCGTAGAATAGATCACTGTTTGATACTGAGGGTGGCGGTAAGCCTGCTCGCGTGAAAGAGAGACAGAGAAGGATGCAGTTGGATCTAGTTGCAATGGGGGAGGGCACATTGTGCACTGCGTCCCATGCTCAACACCACCACCGACTACAGTAGTTGCAGTATCACCTTGCGCGATTGCCTTGCAGCTATTCGCGCGATCCCCACCACTTCACACACACACACACACACGAGCTCCGTCAGCGGAAGAACTGAAGCTTTTCAGCTTTGTGTGGGCCTAGATGGGGCGGGGAGCATGGACGAGAGCTGCCACCCTTGCTTTGTGTGCTGCTGCTGGTGCTGCTGCTGCTTTGTGTGTGAGCGATTGTGAATGCCGGTTCGCGACGGCTTCCTCGGCTGCAATTGCTGCTGCTGCTGCTGCAGCAATGGCGGCAGTTGATGTGCAACAAAAAAAACCGGTTCGGTCTTTTTTTTTCGTTTGTACTCCCTGCGTTTCGTTTGTGCGCACCCGAGAGAGAGAGAGAGGGCAAAGCTAATTATATTGCCCCCTTACCCCCATCCTTCCACCCAGTAACACCACCACCCAACCGACTTTGGTTTCGCCTCTTTTCCTCACAATGGCTCCGCTTTTCCGCGCAATCCTTCGCGCAAAATGGCGCAAGTGAACGGCGGCATTCGCACCACAACCGGGCGCACGCACCACACACACACACACACATACTGCACTTTTGGTGCATTGTAGAGGGAGCGAGGGGGAATGCGAGACGGAGATGGTGAGGCGGGGATAGAAATAACCTTCTCCTCTCTAGCTGCCCGAGCGCGGAGGACGTGCATATTGCGACGTAATGCCCCGCGGATCGAGCGGACAAAACAGCCAATAGACAGGCGCTGGTCGACCTGTTGCTGGCATGGGTTGGTGGTGCTGCCATGGTACAGCCCAAACACAGAGCCTCCCCGATGTGTGAGGCACTATGGCAGCACCTTGCACAGTAATATGGTGGAATTAAACGGACTAAATTAAACTTTTCGTCCCCCGCCCATCCGGACGTTATCACAACAGGTTGGTGTGTGGTGGAAATTACATGCGAATTATCCAAAACAAGCGGTGGGTTATTTTGTGGTTAGGAAAACGCGATAAAGCAGCAATTAAAAAATAATACATTGACTAGTTTCCCAAGGCTAGCCGCTTTAGAGATAAAGAGACCTCTAATGAACGCTTATGAAGTGAAAATGTCATTGTGCGTATCGCTGACAAGTGGATTCAATCAAAACCATTCCACCTGCCCGGTGCTTTGAGGCAAGAGTGATTGGAAGGGATGAAAAAAGGGGCAGTTGCTGCATTGTTTGAATTGGTGCATGGAGGTTGGGAAGAACATAAAGAACATACATCTTTTGTTGTGAATACCGTTTTTTTATTCCGCTCCTTTGGCAAACAAACCCATCAGAGCACGTACATGATGACTGCTGTTGGAAAGCTGCAAGTTACAGAAAAAAACAAGTCCATAAAAAACTCCCCACATGTCCAAGAACATTTTTGGCAACTTCCGAACCACTTCATCCGTGCAGCCTCTGCTCATTATTTCCACCACCGGGAGGAGGGGGTAACCTTTTGATATTTCCCCGTTCCAAAAAACAAACCCATTTCGCCCCACAGGCAGCGGGACAGGATTGGGCATGGGCCGTTCGTTACAAATCCAGCAGCAAGTAGACCCTGCACTCTCGTGCGTGTGTGTGTGTGAGATTCGTGTAAATTTTCTAATGAACCTTCCCTGTGCATTGTCCCATCGCCCCCTCCTCGAATGCCAGTCAGGCAACATGCTGCAGTCTCATTTCTTAAATGCACGCTAATGATCGTAAACAACCGGCATCATCATCATCATGCTCGCCGAGAGTACCCTTCACGCGGGAAGCGAGTGGGTTCGATGGTGGCCCGAGTTTCTAATTTGTCGACGTCGACACCCGTGCGCCACCTCGAGCTGCACCGTCTGCCTTCTTGCCTACTGCGGGCGACCTCCACCAGACAAATGTGTCATCTTTTCCGGCTGCCAACACTGGGCAACCGGCGCGAGCTTCCAGCCGGCCGGACGTGTCTGTATTTGCTACACTTCCCCCATTCCATACCTTCCGCTCATACATTAACGCATCTTTTCGGCAACGGTCTCTTATCACGCTGGCCCCGAAGTGTGTGCCGGCGGAAAGATTGGATCCAAAATTGTAACAGAAAAAATGTTGCTCCTAGACTTCCTTACACACACAGACACAGACCCATTAGCTTTCGCTGACGGCGTTCGGTGTGGTTCCACTCCGTTCCATTCTAATGATGAGCTAGTCTTATCCGTCTTTGCTCACTTCACTTGCCGGTGCACATTGTTAAGCGTCGCATGTGGATTTGTGAGGGATGCGGCGGAGAGGTTCAGGGCTCGTCCCTCCCCTCTCCCTTCCCCTCTTATACTGCATTCCAACCGTATCTCCGCCGCGGGCACAGCAATTTGCTTAGCGCCTCTGCTTTCGCTAGGCCTCTTTAGGCCTCTTTTGGTCCTCTTTGGTTCGCCCGGGTCTCGATTGCGCCTCAAGAAGACGCAACCCAGACGATGGCGACGGATGACCGGTTAGAGAGAGAGGGAGAGAGAGAGAGGTGGCGGTCCTGCAGCATCGTGCGGGTGGCAGGACTTTACATCCTGTTTTGCCAGCACCCGGTGCGTACACATGCCGTCCTTTGCCGTCTGCGTGAAGTTTGTCTCTTCTTCCATTGTTCCAGCGTAAGCCGGCTTTCAAGTCCGCGCGGAAGTGTGCTACACCAGACGATGTCGGCGGGTCCAACCTTTGCCCTGCCGCTTCCCCGCTAGTGTTTTATTATTTTACTTTTCGACCAATTTCGCCCCCGTTCCGGCGGAGGGCTCGAGCATCACTCCCTCGAGGGGATTGAAAAATGTTGCCAAACAAAAGAAAGGAAAGAAGTAAAAACGCATCCCAGGCGACACGAAACGAAGTCACAGCCGGGAGACGGCCGGGCACCGGGTGATTAGTGCTGTAACGCTACGCCCGAAATAAAAAGAGAAAGAACCCCCGACTAGGACTAAAGCTATGGAGCACTGCTCTCGTCGGCCATTATTCGGCTATGGGTGAAAATAACCCCGCTGGCTGGCGGCTCAAGGGTTGGCCGGCCGGTAAGATTAAGCGAAGCATTCCCCGAAAAAGGACTCGACGAAATCTTACCTCCAAACAACAAAGGTCCAATTGACGCATACAATAGCGAGAGTGTGGGTGTGTGCTGCAGTGCCTGTGCAGCGCTATGGCGCAACTTCAAAATTTCAAGTACTGACCGATAAGTTTTTTTTTACATTTTCGGTCAATTTTGATAGGATCTCGCCCAATTCCCTCCTCTGCTCAATTGCTACCCAAAATTGGCAACCTAAAACCATTCGTTTGATAAAAAAACAAGTTCAGTGCATACTAATTTAATTAAAATCGCCCTCACATAGGTCCAATTAACGCACAACTCAATAAATGGTGTGTTCTCCAACCCGTTTTTCCGATGACCCGAAACCGCCACTCTTCAGCAACCGATTCTCCCCCAAGCACACTGCGATATGCACGACGCTGCTCAAGTGGCCAAAGTCTCCAGGTCTCTCGGATATGCCGTGCCCATCCTTCGCTTCGTTGTGTGTGCGATAAGTGGCGGCCCTTTTAGCACCCACTTTAGCGAGACAGCCCAAGGTGTGGAAGTTCATATTTCCCCCCAAAACGTGCCTCCGCCAACGGGGTGTGCTTACAGTCCAAATCTTGCCTGCGTTGCAGTTTTTTCCACTCAAGTGGAACAACGTGTGCATGGTACGCTCAATTTCGGCTGCCAATTTAGAGCTTCGCTTTTGTGTGAACAATTTTTGGCAAGCGTTAATCAATACTTTAAGTGGGGGTTGGCTTTTCATTACGCTTCTGCCGGTAGTCTGTGCTGCTATAGCGTCAGCTAAATCTCAATATTTGGGACCGGTAAAATCCTAGATGTAAACTTCGTAAGAGTCCGTTTAGCTAAATTCTACATGTTTATCATTAGTTTTCGTTAGCCCAAAATTCTTGCAATTATCAGTTGTTCATAATTATAACCAACGGCGATAGGTAAATGAAAAGAACTCCCATCAAACACCGGAAATTCGAAGGCAATATCCTCTTTTATGCAGCGTCGGTGATTCATTCGACTGGAATGCGTACCAAAGCAACTCAAATAGATAACCATTTCAAGAAGGAACCTTTGCACTTGCGTCTTCTGAAGCCTCGAAGTTGCATAAGCCACATTCCAGACCCAAACTAACTGCTGACAGCAGAGATATGCGCTACCTCCGCTCTCGCCAAACGAACCATACATTGCCACTGTGTGTCACAACAAATCAACCATCCTTACAATAATTCCATCCCGAACCGAATCGAGATACCGTGCTCCAGAACAAGGGCTCCGGTACAGACACGGATGCCCACTTTACATCCGGTCCAATTTCCGACCGTTCGACCGAGTGCGCTAAACGGGGGCGGAAACGGCAACAAAACTATTCGTGCGCAAACATACGGAAACGCTTTCGCTTTCCCATCGACCGCCGCATCCCCCACGGTCTCTCGGAGCATTAGGCGGCGGTGTTGCTGTTGCTTCTGCGGATGCTCACACTTCCGGCATCGTATGGGGAGGGTGCTTCTTTTATCGGCCTCAAATCCCATATCTCACTCTCGTGCACACAGTGCTTGATTCGCTCGCCCTTGCTGCCTTACAGTGCCCTTACAGGGTTCAAGAAGTGAGAAGAGTCCACTCTGCCCTTTTCGTTCGGTTTCTGCGTCTCTGATTTGCAACATATCTATCCGCACAGTACTGCAACAAAACTTTACTACACCACTTTCAAAACACACCGGCATTGGCAGAAAAGTTTAAACCTTGCACGAAATTTTCTTCTGTCCTCTGTCCGCTCATTAGTCCCCGAGTTGATGAGAGCTCGAGTGCGGCAGACGATGGCTTTGATTCAAATGCAGGCAGATGTAATTGCACGCGATTCACCACTGCCCATACTTCCGTTCCTTCCGTGACTGTGGGAGCAGCCAGAAAGGCTATGGTGTTGCCCTGGCTGACTCACTCCTATCGCCAGTTCGGGCGGTTAGCCGAGCATAAGATACAGATTTCAATGGAGTGTGTCTTTTGCCGTCAGGATGGGAACTTCATGCCTCGGGTGGCTCGGGTTTGTCAACTGGTCCGAGCGCAAATTCAAAGCGCGTCCTGTAAACGACATCAACGGGGCGAAGGTCTATGCAACGGCTGGCCAGTGCGGATAGGCGAAAGGACGGAGTGTGAGCTACAGCTACGACGAGACGTCTCACTGCATATTCACAGCAACGCCCGTCCAGGCCAGCGCGAGCTCTTGATATGAATGGATGCTACTCATTGTTTATTATGCACTTTGGAAACATATGATTAATGCTCAAGTTCCTGTTGCGACGCGTGTAGACCGAACAGAACAAACAAAAAGTGCCCCGTCTCCGTGGGGATTCCTGTTTGTCTCATGATTCTTGCTTTGGTGAGTTTATACAACACCTTGACAATGTTCAGCGCTACAGCCGATGGGATGGGGCAGCTAAAATGGCGTAAAATGAATAAAAGAGGATAGAAAATTGTAAAATGACTAGCTGCCAGGAGGACGCCGAAATGGAACATGGCTGCTTCACCTCTTATGCAAGTGCCGAACTTACATTCTTCTGATTGGTGCATATCGTGGTGCGTGATTTTGTATCTCGCACTGTCTGTGGCATGTGATCGAAGGTTAAACTGATTCCCGGAAAGCGATCTAGCAGCGAGCGCGCACACACACACACCCTGTACGCACACTGTACTGACCTAGCTATTTCTACTTTCCGGTTTTTTAAGCCAATCAAAATCCGAGACCCACCCAAAAGCCACGAAGCCAGTTCAAAATGGACAACTTTTACTTTTGCAGGCCCCATTACTCGTCCCGCCTTCCCCGCTCCGTCCTCTCGTCCTCGCCAACAGTTTCATTCGCTTGGCCCTTCAAAGTGTAGCGCTCCAGTCTCGCTTGACGACACCCCTACCACGGTACGGGCCACGGTGGTGGCCGTCAGTTCGATTGAAATATATTCTTACCTTTCCTCGGTACCGGGTCCGGTGTTGCCAGGCCGCACACAGCTGAGCCACCGCCAACTGCACTTCGGCCGGCAGTTTGCCGGCAGGGGGTGGTACAAAGTGTCGCGAGCAGTTTGGCTTGGCAAACAAAGCCAAACATCGACCGTCCGGTCCCGGAGCCGTTGGATATAAATCTGGCTGGTTTTGTTTGTTCCCGGGTCCGCTGGGTTGCTTTTTGTTTTTCCTACCCCTCAAACTGGCCGTAATTTAGAAAGGAAATAAGCCTTGCACCGCCTGCCATCGACCACCGGGGTCCCGGTGTGGTGGTGCAGCAGCAGCGCCCTGTCACGGTCATAAATCATAATCATCTAATCTGTCCGCTTCCCGTGGGGTAAAGTGGTAACGCGTTGACCTCTAGCGGTCAGAGGCTTTTGTGTGCTGTGCGGACGGGTGTGCGGAGACACTGAGCGAGTTCCTGACTCTGGTGCACTGTTGCGAAGGTGCTCCGTTGCGCAAACTACTGGCGAGCAGTGAGCATTTATTTCACATTAAACTTTTTCAAGTGCTCGTTATGGAGCGTTTTCGCTCTTTACTTAACGCTTGCGCGTATCAACCGTCCAATCGGTATTTAAATGTTCGGCTTGCTTTCAATCATCTTACTAGCCCCTGTTGCCCTCATTTAGCGGCTCAGTCTATAGCTGTGTGAGTCACTGCAGTTGCAATAAGATGAGAGGGGGCGCTACCAACCAAGCCAAGATGCAACTGTTTACTTTTATTTATATAAAAATATTCCGAGCCCGAGCGGTCTGCCGGTGCACTTTCGCCGCACTAGAAGGTGATCTACTAAACCCGAATCGGCACACAGCACAGGAAAAAAACGGGGAGCAAATGGATTTCTTCAACAAACTTAGCCAACGACTATTTCCCTAGACAGCAAGGCGATGCTTCTATATCCGACTGCTGCCGGGACTCTCCAGTGCTATTGGACTCTCTTCCAGCTTCTCAGCCTGCACTAACTTCCGTTGCTGCCAAACTGCATGCCAGGCCAGTTTCGTGCAGCAACGTCGGACAAACGTGGCGAACATTTCAGCGAACCCCACTCAACGCGCATTTATGCAAACTGCACCAACTGTACGTTTGGCGTACACTGCACACGGAATCGGGGGCCCGGATTTGAACTATTTTTAAAATAATACCTCCTCACTCGTCTTGGGAGGGAAGGAGGTGTTTGGGGTGATGGGAAGCTTGAAACAGGCCACCGGCCCGATCGGTGGCAAGAATTAAAAACAACCTTCCGCTACCGATCTTCACTCTCGCCCCCGCGGTAAGAGAAATTAATGCACACCCGCACAACTCCTGCAGCCGTACCTTGAGCCAAATTCATTCGTGCAAGCGCAGCAACACCAACCGACGGGTGTGTTGCATTCGTCGATGCAAATGCGCTCAATTTTCCGTGCCGTGCCCCGGTGTTTGTTGGTTGGCCGGCCCGATCGCTTTTACCATCGTCACCCACCCACCGAAACTAGCGCTCTCGCCGTAATATGCGGCATGTGCCAGCTGCAACGAATTAAAAATAGTTTCTACCAAAACACACCCGTTGACCACAGCCAGTGCGACCTGCCGGCCGGCCGGCTTTTCCCTTCGGTCTTTGTCATTGTCAGTGTTTATTGCAAGCGTTGAGCGATCAAGTAAAGTATACGTGTTACGTGAAATGTCAGCCATGTAAGCGATTTACCATTTTTCCGCCGTGCTAAGGTTCAAGCAATCCATTATTGAGCCTTTTCAACGGTGCAAAAGCATGATCAACATGCCGGCATCAACATGGCACCGCTGCCTGAAGTTGCAAGTAAATGCCTCAATGCATGTACAGTTTGCTAAAAAAAAAAGAAACATCATGCAGCACCGCTTACTTGCAGCATCTTCTTCGCTCGGTTGCGGTTGTCGGGTTTAAATTTATTTCCCTTCAGGTTATATTACACCCCGCGGGGTAACTGATACCGTTGCCAAAATGGGTTTGTTGCCTGGGGGCCGTCGTAAAGCGGCGAAATGATACTAATTCCTCAAAATAAAAAAAATTATACAACCATTTACCATCCCAAAAATGATTGTAATGATGATGATGATGATGATTCAACGATCGTTCCTCAGCCGCAACGATCGTGCCCTCGAAAAAGCAAAGTCTCATCGAAGGAAGGAAGAAAGATCGACAGTGCAGTGTCGTTGATGGACTGCCGGGGGTGGACAATTAAATCCCTTCACCGGCCGTACCCAGCACTCAGCTCATCAATCGCCTGACCGATCACACTTCTGCCGCGGAACCGGTCCCATTTCCATCAGCTGACCGGACCAACGTCGCGTTAATATGGTCGAAATCGCAAAGGAAACAAAAGGCTCGTCCCCGTCCCTTAATTGATCGGACCGCTGAGTGCGCGATCGCACAGGCGCGTATAAAACCGCAACATTAAAAAAAAAGCAACGTGATTTTGCTGTAACCAGTGACATCTGCTCAATTTATAGCCGGCATTCATTTCGGTTCGGATTCAGCCTTTTTTGTTTTTTAACATCACCATTGATGGATCGGCTGTTTCTCACCCCTCGCTTTTGAGTGGTTTTTAATATGCGCACCTTTAAGTGTTAAGATTTTTTTTCAATCTACTAAAACGAGGGGCTTAAAAGCTGTGCTGCTGTAGTGTATTTTAAATTCTTCATAAAATATTTTTATTTCAAGGATACGACTGCTTTCAGCCAGAACACGAACCTTTCTCTATCATTCCGTTCGAAACCTGTTTGATGTTGTTCGCGAAGCGTCACTACTTCGCATGAGCAGATAAAATAAACGATAGACATGTGCCAGTAATTCCTCAGCCACTCTGTACATCGTGGCACCGTCAAACCGTTCGCTGAGTTTGAAGCTCGCGATTATGAAACACTCACAACGGAAGCTGTGTCGCTTGTGTGATACACCCCAAGAGGTAACAGCCAAAAGAGCTAGCCAACCATCGCAACTCATGTACAACCGCTTGCCAAGAGGAATGCTGATTTTGGATCCGTTCCCTGAGCCGAGGTGAAGGTCAGCAAGGACAACAACGCTGCAACGCCATATGAGCGAGCAGCTCGAGGAGCTCAATTTTTACCAATCCCGGGAGCATTGTGGTTTGATCGCTGCTTCATGCAGTACAGCCGGGATATTACGGCATATGCAGTCTCATAGAAATCTTAATGACACTTTTTAAAGCTACAGCAAAGAGGGGTGGTTTCTCCAGATATCCGGAAAATAGTGGCAACACCCCTCCCGCTGGCACCCCAAACTCCGCTCCAAGTGCTTTCGAAACGCACCGCGCGGCGGCAGCATTTTGGCAGCAGATTGTGTCATGCACCGTTTTAACGAGTTTACTTTCCATTTCCTGGCCACCGCTGCTCCGCCCAACTGGAGGCCACTTTCCATTGCGACCCCAGCAGCAGCAGCAGCTCCACCACCACCTTCTGTTTTGTTTTGTGGAACACCCCGATTCGTAGTGAAAGTGAAGCCGATAGCGCTGCGATTCGTTCGGCATGCGGATCAAGGTGGACCGGGTTGGCCGCCACTTCCGTCACCGGTGGTGTTGCAGTGTTGACTGATTCTCGTACACCGATGGAAACAAGCGTAGGAGGCGAGGTAAAAAGCCACACTGACTTGTCTATTTAGGACCTGTTCCGTGGCTCACCCTTCCGGAGGAGGATCATCATCACGACACTGTACGGCGATGCCTTTCTCTTCGCTGTTTGTCTTACGAAACGTTTTCGGCCAGCGATCAGCGATGCATAAAGCAGTCTTGCTCACCCCCCTGATGCGCACCAGCATACAATTTTTGACATTAACGAACACACACACACACCCCCCCCCCCCTCAGCTGTGTGGCACCTCGTGCCATGCAATCGTGCTGGAGCTGCGTAGACCCTCCTCAACCACCTTAAGCCGTCAATCAGCTGTTGAAGATCTCAGCCTCATGGCAGGTGTCGTGGCAAATCGTGGCAATAGAAATCGGGACACACGCACGTCACAGGGGGGAAATAGAGGAGGGTTGGTGAAGTGCACCGTACTGTACGAACCGCACGGGCACGGTTGAAGATGATCGCACGCACGCAGTGATGGGATAGTGAGGTGGCATTTTGCTGACAGCATACACACGAGAGGCAAGATAAAGACGATGATGAATGACGGCGGAAAGCACCACCGAAGCAGTGGACGGGGGGAGGGAGGGAGAAGAATGCACCTGTGAAACAAAGGGAAAATGATCACCCCGCTGCTCCGGTGTATCGAAAATGAAAACTCTGCCGAAACCGGCTGCCCGTGGCTGCTCACAGCAGCAAGAAATGAAAGTCTCTTACACCGCACCGACAATTTGCCGAACGGAATTAAGATGCTCCTGCGCTCAGTGCCTCTTGGCCAGTGTGTGGGGTGGGTACGCGTAAAGAGAGACACTGCTACGTACACAGGGGCGACTCGTGCAGGAGATTTTGCGTAATTTTTCAACCCCATGCCACACAGCCTGGTTTATGTGCTCGATTTCACTTTCCACCGATGACATGGCCGATCGTGGCTTAAACCATGCAGTTTCTTTCGTAAAATCTTGAAAACTGGTGCACTTAAAAACTAAAGCGGCCAACAATCACGACATGTGTTGCATTCCTTCATGTACATGTTTTACCTATCTCCATAATGTGGCATCCAAAATTGAAACACTATAGTAGCCGAAACTTCTCACTTCCGCAATAAGATTGGGCCACGATTTGCGCTAACATTCACTGTGCCGCGCATGCGTTTTCGTGTCCGTCTTGTTCGTCGCGTGTCGGTCAACATGTCGAGCCGCAGGAAAAAAGGGAGCTATTAATTTTGAAACTCACCAAAGCGGCCAATGGCTGAAGGACATCGGGAGCAGCGCATGCAGTTGAGTCAAAATCCGGCTTCTCTTTATGAATGTCGAACATAGCCTCGGGATTGGGAGCAAAATATGACATGGCCCCATGAGTTTTGGTGAAATGCGGACACACGACGACCACACAGCAACGCACACGGTCAGATCCGGTCCGACATGCAATGGTGGCCGAAAAATCGAGCAACCTGAAATTACATCAGCGTGCGTCTGCTGCCGCCAGAGGTAACAGACTGTTGGCGACCTTTTGCACACACCCCGAAATGGTGCTTATTTCCTCGGGCACTGTAGCCCGAACTAGTCCTGTGGGAAGCAATGCCTGTAAACCTGAGAGACAACAGCAATAAAATTGCTACTAAATTACAGTCCAATGCAAGCCGGTGATTATCGAACAGTTGAAGACGGGGGAGTACTGCTTATTGACAGCCGACCAATATTTACATTTGCTTTGCCAACTTACAATAAATCAGTGCCTTTACCTGGCAAACAATTCAAGTCAGTAACCGATGTCTCTTGTTCTTTTCTTCTCTCCCTTTCTTATCCTACAGGCGCCGATTGAGCTAACCAAGCGGCTGGAGGAAATTCGTCTGCTGGAATCGCGCCGCTCGCAGCGGCTGGCAGTGCAGGAGAAGGATACGGACTTTGCCCGGCTGGCGGATATGGCCGGCGATCGTCGACGACAATCAAACAGCATCGATGTGCCATTCTCACTGACGCAACAGAACGGGTAAGTGAAGGTGTAGTGGTGTGTTAATCCCCGGTTTCGAACCACGCCGACCCACACTACGGTTTGGTGCAGGACATAATGCTACAAACTACATCGTTCAAAGATCACGGCTGGCTGGCAATGGTTTAAGGTGGACCAGTTGCATGCTGGCGCGGGGACATACAATGTCGCAGGCAAAAAAAAACCACCACTGATGACTTACTTCACGCAATACGGGACACAGTGCCGGCGCCACACTTTGGCGATCTTGAGCTCAATCGCTCGCACGAAGCAAGCGTGACACGATCTCAATTATCTGCTCCGATGTGGTGACGTTTGTTTGGCATTTTAGGGGCACCGTTTATGGGTGCGAATCGAAACGTGGCCACGTCCACGTAGCTGCTGACCTTCTTTGGCAATGCGGCGCCCGCACTGGCGGGAAGGTTACTCCGCACGCTGGCCGAAAGGATGGATGAAGTCGCTGCTCACCTGTGCCCCGCTCAGCTGTGTGACGTCTTCTTTGATGCACTGTTTGTATTGCGTACCTGTCTTGCTGTTCCCCGCTTGTACTGTTTGCATGTAACATATGATGCAGCTCATATTGCACAGTGCATTGCTGCTGCAGCCAATGGGACCGAGTGCCAGTGTGCCATTACCCAACAAACCGCTTACGACATTCAGGTACATCGCGACAGGCTGTGCGCTATGACTCGGCTCGCTGCCAATACACGCGCCATCGTTTCGATATTTTAGTGATGCGACTGTGCAGGCGGCAGCTCCTTCTTTTTTTCTTCAGCACTCAGCAACTCCGATGAAGGACGCAACGCTAAGGCATATGGATTTAATTCTCCCTAAACCGCCTCTCCCCCGTTACTGGGTGACCGTGAAGTGTGCTGCCTTGCTTGTCAAGCGGAGAAGCAACGCGACTCACTCCACAAAACCGTCCCAAGCTCGCGAGGGGGCAACTGCGCCGCAAATGAAATTGCGTGCACACCGGCCGGCACAATGCAAGTGCAGGCAGCTTAATCATCTCGTCGGCCATTGCGCTCGCCATCGCGCCATCCGCAACCGGCTTTGTTCAACCGTGACATTCGTGTTCGATCGTGAGCAGCACAGCGGCTTCCGGTTGCACGCTGGAAAGATCACGTCGCGCACTGTGCAGGGTGCAGTAGGCTGTGGGCGCGGATCCTCAGCTGATCTGGGCTGAGCAATTTCACAACACACGCTGTTTTTTTTCTCTCTCTCTCTCTCTCGGGGTGATGTCCCACTTTTGCGCTTCTTTGCGCTGCGCTGCCGGGTGGTGTTTGTGCCGGTTTGCGCTCGTTGCATGTCCTCATTGCACGCGAATAAAACATGCACACTCGCGCACTCATTTAAAGCCGCTCGGAGCCGCGGGTTTTGTTTGTTTGTTCGTGGGCTCGAGCCACGAATCGATTGACGTTTGCAGCCGATCCGACAAATGAGGAAAACGCGTACCGACTCTTTGCGCAGGTAGTTGTGCAGGAAGGTATTATTTCTGACGTTGGTTCCGCGTGATTGTACGGCGATAGCACGAACACACCGCAAAGGGCGATTGTCGTGAGTGGTGAACGTTCTACCGAAAGTTGCAATGCCCACATGGTTTACGTGCACTCTCGGATCTGACGTGGAAGACATAAATGCAACGCAAGCCCTTGAATAGCGACGAGAAAAAACAACACACACACACACATACTTAAAGACTATAAAGGGAGGCAAGCAAGGGAACCAACCCTCACTAAAAAGGGAAAAGAAACGCACAGCAATGGTCGCGTTCGCGCACCCCCCGTTCCCCCACAATTCGTTCGCGAACGGCTGGTTTGCCGAAAACTGCGATCATCTGTTTCCCTTTATTTTTGCCCGCCCCACTCTGTGCGCTGTGTTTACAAGCGCTTTTGCACAGCTGATGAGAAGGGAGTGTGTGACGATCGTTCGGTGTGTTGTATTTTGCGAACGCGATCGCAGACGTGAAACGGACGTGCGAGTGAGAAGGAGAATGACGCCAGTAGGGCCAGGAGAAAAGACGATCGCGCGGCAGAGAGTGCCAGTGTGGAAAGCGCCGACCGCAATAATTTGCGATTCGCCGGCCGCTTGGGGTGTTTTTTTTTGCGCTGACGATGCGCAGTAACGGCTGAAGAAAACGAAACTTGCCCAAGGTCAGGGCATTTTTGGCGAACAGTTTTTGCACGCGAAAGCACACTCACACACACACACGCACACGTCCACTGAGAGGGGCAGAGTGAAAGAATGAAGCACGTTTGCAAACATTGCGTCGATCGGGCGGTGGTTGCGATCGCCAGTCGGGCGGCCGTGTTCGGTTGTTCCTAGGCCGTGTCTGTTTTTTGGCGCTGCCGTTTGCTGTTTTCGCCTGCAGCAGGGTGATTTAATAGCAACGGTGAGCAAAAAGGCGGTGTGGCGAATTTTTGTTTTAATTTTTCCCTCGTTCGTGCGGTTTTCTTTTTTAGCCGCTTTCGCTCGCATTCGGCTTGCGCGGTTTTCCTTGCGCGACCGGTGCGGTTTCTTAGCGTTTGCTTGTTTTTCACCCCTCCCTCGGTGAGCTCACCACTTGCACTTCGGTTTTTCTTGGTTGCACCGTTTGTAACAGGTGCCCAGAGGGGTTTGATTTCCGACGGTGTTTCTCGCTTTTTTTGGGCTAGAGTTTGTCCATAGTTGTTTTTTTCTTCTCGCTCTCTCTCTTTCTCTCTTTCTCTGTCTTTGCTATGTACACACTTTTTTGCTTTCATTTTTGGCTAACGGCGGTTTGGCACACATATCGCTTTTCATGGAACGGTTGCGAGATTTTTCAGCTTTTGGTTCTCCCACTGACCCGCTTTAGCCGCACTTCAGCCAATGGCTAATCGTAATGCCTGTAGTGTAAAAATGGCTGCTGACCGAATGTATGATGCTTGTCGGCGGGCAGGCCAAATTAGCAGCCATCGTGGCGACGCTCGCAACCGTTCCACCGATTTGTGCAGGAATGTGAGGAAATGTGTCACACCACGCCTTACTTTTGCACTTACCGCCCATCGAAACAGCTGTGGGAGAGTGTGGGGTATGGCGGTATCACTGTCTACTTACCAAAAAGCGTTACAGGAGAAAGCGGACGAGCTTGAAGAGGAAATCTTAACAGCGCGGGGCGCCGCTCCTAAAACTTGTTTTTGACCCTGGCACGATGAAGCTGACGTAATCGGGGCGGGGAAAGTTGTCCGCTGAAAACCATGCGAGCGATCATGAAATTTCATCAGCTTAATAAGTCATCTTCGCATCTGACACAATTCTGCTTACCACGAACGCATAAACCATTCAATAAATTGTACATTTGGTCCACATTTTTCGTACAGCACACGGCACGCGTGTCTCGGCGTGATATCGTATGGTTCCCCACAGGAATGGCCGTCCGCCTGGCGTGAGTCATCGGCTGCAGACTTGCGTTGCATTATTATGCCAATATTGCGCCATTTTGCAGCCGTGCGAAAGAAAGCTGACTTCATCGTACGCGGGTATTTCTATATCCCCTCGGTCAATGTAAACTCCAACGTGCCATACGTATAATTGGAGCAGATATTCGACGTTATTGTAATTCGTTTTGTGTCGCAACATGCAACATCGACTCATTGTCGGTTGTCCCACTGGCTCCTCCGGTTTCTTGTCTGGAAGGTTAATTGAGCTTAATGATGGTGCCTAGGCTGAAGCTCTCTGTCTCGTACCAGTTCACGTAATGCGATGATTATCGCTCTCCCACGTCAAAATACAGCAATGTGGCGGAAATCCTTCAGCCGGACGACGCAGCCTTACGGCCAGGTCAGGAATGAACGATCCGGTACGGAACCGGCGCAGGGAAAGGTACTCCCAAAAATGGTCCTCTTACCTTGGGCCATTACTCCATAAAACGATGCCAAGGTTGTGGAACCTCGCTGTTCGCTCGTTGCGGTCGAAGCAGTGGAATGGCATTTTAGCGTGCAAATGAGTGAAAGGAGAAAAGATTTCCTTTTTCGTTGATGGCAATAAATAACCACTACCACTAGCTAGTAGCGGGCTGCCAGGGTGGCAGGATAATTGTTTGTTCGGTTAGGATTAATTTATTGCATAAAGTCAAATTGTAAAAGTCAAAGTCCGCTGATGAAAAATAGAAACTCATCATTATGCTCCTTCAACAGACGATTGAAACGGCTAGACGCTAACATTTTGTAAATCTTCACAAGCAACATTGTCATTCTCAAAAGCACACAGACCTCAGTCTCCCTCAGTCTCTCTCCCTCTCTCTCTCAACTGTTCTAGACTAGCCGTCGCCTCAATCAATTACATCCACAATGTTACGACGGTTTCAGCAGTTTTGTGCGCGCTGCATGCAACGTTTCTTTTTCACCACTGTTGACCATGGTTATGGTTTAGTCCACGGCTTGGTTCTTTGTTCTAGGAGTACAAGCTTTCATTTTTAGCATTGGTTGCCCCCCCGAGAATGATCTCATTAGACTCTCCCCCACTCTCTCGCTCTCACCCATCCATCTATGCTCGCTTCATCGTCCTCGCAGCGAATTCCATTCTGCCAGAAGCTTTCAACGCCCGCTCCCTCCCATTAGATGGGGAAAGTTGTTCTTGCCAAAAGTGTGTGCTCTGCCAAATTGCAATCAATTTTTATGACACCTGTACCCTAACCTGCACAACATTCATCCGTCTGGGGGGAAGAAAGATGCTGCTGTCTGCAGCCTCCATATGGTAGCATTTCATCGTTCGAACCGCAACCGGCCCAGCCCGATTCCCGTTGCAAACCCTTCAAAAGTGGCAGGGAAAAACAACAAAATAAATTAACAAACCTCAAGCAACCACCGCAAAAAGACAACCCCATACTGATGGTTGAAAAAAAAACACACACACACATACGTTGCTTACCACCATACCAGCTGTTTGTGTCTTTCGCGTGTCGTTGAAGGTTTTGCTTTGCGGAAAGTTTTTGTGTTAATTTTTTCCCATTTCCACACACATACACCCCACCGAAGAGCTTTCTTCGAAAACAGTTCAATACGCGTGTGTGTGTGTGTGTGCTAGGCAGACAGCCGGCAGCCACCAGACGGTTAGTTTACCGACCGATCAACCCCGACCGGCGTGGTATGGGACGTGATTTTCTGTTGGCGTAGGTTAAATTTATCCTCCCCAAAACCAGACTGCCAGGCTGCTTCGACCGATGCCACAACGGGGTAGGTATTGCGTTTGTCGGTGGCTGGTGCCGGTCATAATTTCCCTCTCATCCCCGAAACCACCACCCTGACTCAGGATGCGCCCTGCCTTTGTGACCGTTTTGCCCTGTCTCGACTTACCCAGAGCGATTACCAAGTGGAAATACGCAGAGAGAGAGAGAGAGAGAGAGAGAGGGAGAGAGAGAAAGAGTGAGAAAGAGGACGAAAAATCGAACCGCATTTTCGGCCACCCCTAGCCCGCGCGCGAAAAGCTTGCAACAACCGATGAAAATGTCCATGACCTTTTGGATGAGTTTGTCATTCACTGAAGGTCGAATTTTCGTTCGTGTGCTGGCTGCGCTGGCTGGCTGGTGCGGAAAGTTCCTCCAGACAGATGAGGCAGTTGGAGGTTAGGGCCTAGAGGATGCGACAGTCAGTGCGGAGGGTGAAGCCAATACAGCAAGCGATGGGGAGCAAAAAAAGGACACAACCCACGGATCGAGTTATGGCTGGCGGTGTTGTGTTTTGGTCGTATTTTTCCACCGGTGGGGACGTGTCGCGGGCTGTATTTGGGTGCTATAGGTTCCTCTATGTGTCGAAAAGCGCTCTTTCCCAGAAGGTTACGCGTGTGGGTCAGTGCTTTGTACCATGCGTGATGACTGTTGTAGTTTCATGTTCTGTGCATCGCCGACGTTCAATTTTTGGGCTATACTAATGTTTCATAGAGCATCAACAAAACCTGCCAAACTGATTTTATTACTACAAGCGCTACCAATTACAACGTATTCCCTTCCAGCATCGATCCTTCCACCCCTTTCACTGATAGAAACTGTTGTAAAAGGCGAAATTTTGTATCGATTTTTCCACCCCGGGTCTCCCTTATGTGCGCCGATACTCCAGACGGCAGACGGCCGCGGCCCATTGCGCTAGGACAAAGGCTCAATTTACAGCCCCAAAACGATTTTGTCGCCGGCGAATGTCGAAAAAATGAAGCCCCGAAGGTTGAAGGTTAGTCGGAAGGCAACACCCAAAAATTGGGAAAGAGGTGATCCAGTCTCATGCGGATGCATTTTTCTGTTTGTCCATTGCTTTGTGCCATCGATGGCGCGTTACAGAGGGAAGTCGTGGGGAGTTATATACAGACTGTAATTTCATGTTTGCAGTACTTGCATCTGTGTCATCGCTCAGATCAAACGGTCCTAGAAGCGCTTGTTATTGCTGTTCAGGGGGCTTCATTCGCTTTCATCCAACTCAATTGTTGCTCCTTTTTTGTCCCTAAATTTAGCCAATCATAACGCTTCTATTTTGAAATGTTTGACTTTTATTCGCCTTGGGTGTCTGTACAGCCCACCACGTTCTACATTCTGACGACACCTGAGATCTACAGGCCGGCCCGTTTGAAGGGGGAGATAGGGATCACTTTCAAACATCATGAGACCTGGTAATCGATTCGCTTGTGTTTAGAATACCGACCGGTCCGGCCCCACCGTTCTGGTGCACTCTTCTCTTTTGCTTCCAATTTTCTCACCAATCTTCGGTATCCGGTTACCAGACAAGTATGGCCACCGTCGGTGGCTAGCTCCAACCGAAACTATATTGCGGTGGTACGCTGCAGCAGCACACTCTGTGTCAACGTTCATTTTCTCGCATGCTTCAGATCCTTTTTCCGCACACTGACAGGGTTTTTTTGTGTGTTGTTGCTTGCTCCACGCATCTAACCCAGGCAGAACTGGGTGTGAAGAGGGAAAGGGAGCCCAAAATTTGCCAACCAGAACGTTCTCCCCACCAAGACTCAAACGCTGCACACACAAAAAAACGAGCGCAAGAAGACCGCGAAAATGACGTGGACACCCGATTGCGCTTCTGCGTGCAACTTTGCAGCTTTTTGGAAAGGTCAGCTGAAGGTGAGATGCGATCACGAACGAGCTCACGTCAGTCAGCGAAACAGCGCTGCGAAAAAAAAGCATAACTTCCCACCCCTCACCGCACCATCGCCGACTGCATAGTCTGCAGCTCCGGTTTCGGTAGGTTGAAATTGCGTTTTCGCTCGCTGCAGATTGCTTCTTTTGTCGTGCCGTGCGCTTCCTTTCATGCCCCTGTCCTGCCCATCTTCTGCGTACGCGCTGAATTCAAATTCGTGTGTTAGCTTTCCGTCCCGTGCTCGGTTACACAGATGCATTAGATCTGTACACTGCTGCCGCCGGTGCACTTTCCACCGCGCACCAACGCCACCCAATGCCCGCGACGGCGCGGAGATGGCAAATAGAGGTTATGAAAATGGATTGACGAAAAAGCGCGCTACCCCGCCGGGGAGTTGCATTTCGGCCGAAGGTTGTCTTCCAAGAAGGTTGTTTCAGTTCGTTTTTTTTTTTTGTGTGTTGTTGCCCAATTTTGTGTGATCGTCTGGGACGCATATCGAGCAGAGGGGGCATCTTCGAAGTAAGCTAATAAAATATTACTACCATCATGAAAAACTTAGCATCGGAAAGTGTCTGTGTTTAAACGATACAAAGACTGGAGAGACGCCCAACCAGAACGGCGGACAGACGAGACCGAGACGGAATGTCTGATCAGGGACGCTGCTTTGAGCGACCAACACCACCATCACCACCGTCGTCGTCACGACAAGACACAGCGAGCGATAGAATTTGTGGGTCTGTTCAACCTGTCTGGTGGCCTAGATTTCAAGTTACTCCAAAAATCCCAAAATTGTAGTCAACGCTTCACTTCGATTAACCTCATTACCCGGCGGGGCTGAAGTGATTCCTTTCGTATCGCATCATCAGATTGAGAACGCAGCATCAGAGTGGGATGGGATTTCTTTCTTGTGAAGATGAGGACAGCAGCTACATTATCATAAAAAACCCCCCTGCTCGCTGTGCTTCAACTTTGTTGCTTGGCAACTGTCTGGTTCTGGGCCCGGAGTGTTTTGAAACCCCCTAGGGTATGTCGATGCATTCTGACTCCATCCAGAATGGCTCAAGATGTTAAAACACTCGATGAAATCGTCACCATGGCTACGTGGACGATGAACTCGTTCGCCAGAAGCCGTAGCACATTGACATCGTTAACTGGAATTTCCTCCCATCTCGGCTTTCTGGCTGGTGGTGGCGAACTCCCTTCGCTTCCCTTCCGAGTCGGTCTACAGCCTCGAACGACGGAGGATGCCTTAATGAGCGGCAGGATTTCGTGTTGACACAAAAATTGGAAGCTCACTTTATTTGGATACCGTTTTGGAATTGGATAGCTCCGGCTTTGTTGTCTTTGCTCATTGAAAGGATGCTCCCACCCCCGGGTGGGAGGGAACCATCACAATCCAGAGGTCGTCAGCATCGGCGCGTCTGGAAGCCGGTCATCAAACCTACCTCAACCGAATCTCGCGAGACCGCTTGCAGAAATGCTTTCGCCGCCATTTCTCATCGTACTCGCCCCTGCTCCACTGCCACCCCACGGTCGGCTATTTCGCTTGGTGACGATGAAGAAAGGCCATGGACGATGACTGGGTAGCGCGTTACATTTCATACGATCGCACGATTGCAAGCAAACCGTCCCGACCCACCTTATATTTCGCCCACTGGCCCCGTGGTGAACGCGATACAAAAAAATACATGGGGAGATATATAAATGTATATAGGTGGTGAACTGTGCTCCACTTGCAATCTTCCATCGACGTTGGACGTTCTCATGCTGATGAAATGGACTGGGACGGTGAGTTTGGATCCGTCGAGAATCTGATTGCGAGACGTCAGCGAAAAGTCGTCGCTTGGTACAATTTCAGTTCAATATGTGTTTATGTGCCACGTTAGCTTAGGTCAGGATGGAGTAGCAGCAGTGGTGGTTGGTGCGATTTTTTGAAGTTGCCGTGGTCTGTTGGCGATTTAGTGAAGAACAAACTTAACGATAAACTTTTGCAGTGAAGCTACCGAGTAAGGAGGGGTACTCGGTATGCCATCAATGATTGATGGCATGGAGCCACTCCCTACAAACACACACGCAGTACACGCAATCAGAAATTCCCTTTGCTTAGTAATTCTACTGCCCGCGGCTGTAATGATAGCGATTTTTACCCTGTTTTTTTATTGTGATTGCACGCCATTTTGCACACGGGATTTGTACCACAAAGGACCACAAAGAAGCGAAACGTCATTTGTGGTACGACAAAGAGCTGCACAGAGAGAGAGAGACGAGAAAAGGAAACCCCCATTACACAGTTGCGTACTGTTCGCCCATATATTATTGCGAAACATTGAAGCTTTTGGAGCAGTGGAAAAAAAAAACAAAACAAAAAAACCAAAGCTCAACTGCAACGAACCGCCCGCGTCCTTCGCTGCACACTGCTCATTATCTTCGCTGCACACTGTGCAGCGGCGACAGTGACGGTAAACGTTCGAACAGCGCTCGATCGCAGAAGCTGATAGCTTCGGTCAAATTAGCGGTCATGGTTTTTTTGCGGAGATCCCCATGGGCGGGGTGGAAGAACCAAACGAGCAAAAGCAGCAACAACAAAAAAGCTCACCCGGTAGGCAGACCAAAACCAAATCCGGCAGCGGAGTTTGAAGAAAACTTCCTTGACGCAAACACTGACCACGGCAACAGCGGCGACTCACTTCGGACAAAGCGCACCCCTCCCGGGACACGATCCAGCGGCCAAACCAATGGGGAACGAAGGGGACGGAGGCGGTAATGTTATGGATTCGCGGCCAATGGCTTCTGCAGTTCGCACACCACACAGTACGCTCACCCCACACCACACGGTGCACATCCATACATTATCGCAACTCGCCAGCCCCTTGTTACCCCGGGGCAAGCTGGTGAGTGGACTCCGAACCTCCTCAGCCAAAGGGGAAGATAATGTGGAAACAATACAAAAAAACGGCATAAATCTCCGAAACCCCAACGAGCACGAAAGAGAAAGTGAGAAGAAACGAATGATTTGGTGAAGCAAAAAAAATATAACAGGAGACAAGCTGGGGTGTGGGGTCTCAGCGTGCAGGTGCAGTTTCTTGGGGTGGCGCTGATAAGCGGTGGGTTTGCAATTTTCTGGCCTGTTACCCTCGCCACTACGCAATGCATCCGTCGCACACATAGGGAGGGAAGCATGAGGAGGAGCGAGGGACCCGTATCGCCGATAAGCGGGCGCATTGTGCATTGTGCTCCATTCGACACGGCTGCAATGATTGGGCTTTAATTTAATGATGTGTGTGTGTGTTTTTTGTTTTTTCTTGCAACCCACCGTCACACTTTCTTTTATCAGACGGTCCGATCCGATTGCAGCTTTGAACTTGATCCAACTTGCAGCAAGGAAATCTGGAACGCGGGTCGTGCATGTGTGTGTGTGTGCTGGGTTTTATTTTCGACGCGCGTCATCTAACCGTACGATCCACAAGACACAAACGCATGGACTAGTAAAGCGGAACAAAGTAGCTGTGGTACGAGTTTTCGTTTACTTTTTTGTGCTCCCCTGCGATACAATGGCAGGCAGTGTTGCGCCCGATGCACAACAACGAACAGTGTCTGTTGCACTCGGGACAGTGCCACGTTGGGGTGGTGTGGTGAAGGGAGGAATGGGAAGCAGTCTCGGCCAAGTAGACCAAGTATCAGCAGCGAAAAACACGGCACAACAACAATCCGCAAACCCCCGAAAAGGTTGATTGACCGATAATACATTGAACCCATCGGCGGCCGTTTTTCCCCGTCTTTGCCGTCGTCGTTGTCGTCGTCGTTGCTGTTGTTGTGCCGGTCTTATTAACTCCCCGTCCCGAACGCAGCCATTCCTGAGACGGAGCAATTTTTCTTCCTGAGGGGTGGGATTTTGTCGAAACAAAACAAAAAAAAATAGATGACACACAAAAAACACGCTCCCCCTCTAACCGCCAATAAGCCTACACGCGTCTGCACCTCCGTAGAGCTGCAGTTCGCGATGCAAGTGCGCCGCTACCGTGCCGAAGCAAACAAACACAGGCGACCGACAGGCGAAAACACTGCTGATAATCGATGGCGACCAAAAAGACCGGTTAAAGTGTATGTGTGTGCGCGAGGTGTCGTCTTGTCAGAAACATTTGCAAGTTGGCCCAAATATTTCGGGGAGCTGAAGTGTTTATGATCGTTTGATTTTTATTTGTTGCTGGTTTTTTTCTTTTATGTTGTGGTTGAAAATACCAAAATGTACTTCTGAGGTTTCATTTCAATACTAGCCGGGGAGAATACTGAACCACTGATCTGCATCATTACTGCATCCAGCACAACTTGTTGAGGTGCCTGTGGAACGTGTTTTGCAGCTGTTATTTTTACCCTATCCACCCTGTTTCACGCACTCACACACACACACACACACACACTTGTTGCGATCCCCTTAGCTCTCAGCAGCTCACTCTGTCCCACTGAAACAACCAACTGTCACTCATCTAACTCTTCCTGTCTCGTTCTTTTCCTTTGTTCTCCGCCTGAAACAGATCTCGCAAACGACGGCCCTCGTACTCGCAGGACGATCGAGAGTACTACAGTATTAACGACGACGATCCGATGGACGAATGCAACGCCGCGCTGGTACTTATGAGCCTGTCCTGCTCGCCCAACTCATCCGTGCACGGTAGGTAGCAGCCGCTGGTACTGAACACTGGCACACGAAAAGAACTTACATCCAATGTTTGCTCTCTCTCTCATTCTTGTTCTTTCCATCTTAGGTTACGAAACAATTCTTGGCACCAGTTCGGGCAGCAGCACCACCTCCTGGAGCACCGGATCGACCTCGCCGCCGCTGAGCGAGGATGGACATTCCACACCACCGACGCACCACTACCAGCACGAGCTGAACCACAATCATCATCACAATGGACGCCACCAGGCGGCGGGTTCGGGCGGTTCGGGCGGCCGTGGCGCGCGCACCACCTCCCTGTCGACCTCGGACGAAGGCATCGGCATGGAGTACAACGAGGACATGCCGAGAAAGCGTCGGGTAAGTGTTTTTGACTATTCTTTTCTTCTTTTCGGGACAAACATATGGGAACTCACGTGCAAGACCGGGCATCTCGGTCCGAATTCCGAAACACGGCTGACACATCCCCAGCGCGGGTGTCATAATTGTCAACGCAGGCCGTCGTTGAAAGGTCGCACTGGAGGTCGAAACGCCAGCGGGAAGGGTTGTACGCCTTCATCAGCGGCAATCAGCTCCGAAACCTCTCTCGGCTCGGCCACAAACCACACGCGGCATCAGTGCCCAAGCAACCTTGCCTGCCAATTAGTGCGCGGGAACAACGCAATGCTTGACGACGGATCACGCGTTTGTGGTGGCGTAATGTACACCCTGTACCCCTCATTATTCCCATCGCGTTTCCCCCCTCCCCCCCCCCCCCCCCCCCCCCCGGCGAGCGGATGCACTCAGCAGCACGTGTACGGTGTCGAGAGAAGGAGAGTACGAGTACGATCACGATGTCATAATATCGCTGATCGATTGCTCGTGCCGAAGTGACACATGGGCCTCTATGCAGATACGTCGGGGGGAGAGGCGTGTGGACCGTTTTGACAGCGGTCCGATTGACAGGTGGCCAGTGTTTAAAGTCCACCCGGTTTTAGAGCAAACGATCGTCGCTGCAAGAAGCGATCGTACTGCCAAACTTCACGCTTCCCTGTTGGCTTTAGACTTCAACGATGTCAAGGTGGTGTACACAGACACAGCTCCAATCCTCTCCGCCGACGAGCCTAGATGCTGATGGGTACCTGTTGATGAGCTTTGCGTAACCTTGGCCAGCGAGTGCACCTCAACCGCAACTCACCGTTGACAAACGGTTGAGAGCAACTCCCCGCAATTCGCGGCGGCACGTGTTGCGCTCCGGCATCTAGTGGAGGACTTGAAGAAAGCAAGAAAGAACACAAAAAAACAACATAAAACGCTCAAGTTCATTTGCTCAAACCCCATCGCCACCCGATCAGCTGTGAGTGAGTGCGCCTGTGTGCCGCTTGCACAAACAACTGGCCGTCGTCCCCCGCGCCTATCGCCTCCAAAGTATGCGTATGTGTGCTCGGCAGCAGTAATGCCGCTGCCCGTGCGTGGCCAATGTTATGCCATTCGTTCTGGGGGGGGGGGGCTCATACGGTGGTGGTGGGCTGTTGTTTTTCATTCTACTACCAGTCTCGTTCTTTTTTTGCTACTGCTGCTTTCGCGTGTGTCACTAGCTCAGCTGACCGGTAGGGCTGCCCTTGGCTCGTGTTTACCGGGCCTATCCAGCGAATGCCGTAGAACTGCTGAGGCCCCCTTTTTCCACGATACTGCACGTGTGTCGCGCGGTTACGCGATCAACCAGCAACCATTAGTGCAGCTAATTGCAGCAACAACCCACCAACAACAAACAACAAAAACGTATCAACGTGATCAGACCGGGCAACAAAGTGGGTTTCCTTTGCGTATTTTAGTGTCTCAAAAAAAGTCAATTAGACACACACACGCACAAAAAACCGTCCCCTTATCTATGGCGCAGGTTTCCGACAGTCAGTATGACTGACACATGGTGGGGAGGTTGGGTACTAAATAATTCATAACGAGATTCGATTGCTACGGGAGGTGTTTATAGTTATTTGCTCATTTTCTCACGTCCAGCTGGAAGTGATGCCGCTGCTGCGATATCGATGCGTTTTGGGTGTGCTGTGTGTGATCCTCAGCTCCACACGTTGCGCCATTTTTGAAACGGCATGCTGCCATCTTCCGCGATCGTCTTGCCTGCCGGTATTAGTTGTTGTTGATTTTGAGCAAATGTATTTTTGCTCACCTAAAATTAGATGAAAATATTCATACACTTTAACGATTTATTATTTACGACTTTCGAAATGTCAGTCTTGGCCCATTCTTCTGTTTCCTATTTTTTGTGCAGCGTACAAACATGTTTGATGATAATGATGATGTTGAGTAGGTTCGTTGGATTTAATTTGGTGTAGTTTTGACTTTGTTTTTTTTTTGTGCACGATCTCGTTCCCCTTCAACCAATCAGTTTGCAATGCAGTCGCTGCAAAACCGCCCCAATCCTAGGCACAGGAAGGAGGGGGTGAAACAGCATACGCTCACCTTGACGCTGCCATTGGATGTCGATTTTCAACAGGTTCCCGTGCCGCACACCTCCTACTGGCATGGAGCGTTTCTGCATCCGCCTGCGCTGTCATGCTCATGCAAACAAGCTCCATGACGCACACACCGGCCAGGACTGAAGACACGGAAGTGGGAGGTGCCGAGGTAGCTGTTTCCATAATGCACTTCGATGATGTGCGGGGAGCGTTCCGGCCATCAAGCGCCTTTTTTTCGTTGTTGCCGTTGCACAGGGGGAACACCGTGTCTGTGATGATGTCCGGCAGCAACCAGACATGGAACCGTCAAAGTTTGGCAGGAACAGAGCAGAGGATCGTGATCGATTTTTTGTGTGCTGCAGTTGGAAGACTAATTTTATTGCTGGTTTGACTTTTTGGGCAATGCTCGTGTGTGTGGAGCAAGGTTAGTGTGGCGTCTTCTGCCGTTTTATAACGTCGTCGTACCGGCGGAAGGGGAAATCAAACCCAACCGAGATGCCCGATTCGTAGCTAGCAATGACGCTTTATAGCACGAGGGCAGTGTGTGTGTGTGTGTGTGTGTGTGTGTGTGTGTGTGTGTGTGTGTGTGTGTGTGTGTGTGTGTGTGTGTGTGTGTGTGTGTGTGTGTGTGTGTGTGTGTGTGTGTGTGTGTGTGTGTGTGTGCAATAAATGCAACCTGGGTTGAACAGCTTTATGGCCGGGTTTTCCTTTTACGATCTACTCGTGGAGATGTGGAGGAAGGAAAACAAAAAAATAATAAACAACCAGCAACAACTCCACCCCCGGCGATCAGGGTTTTACAATTTTGAACAGCGGATGCTTTGGAATATGAACTTGAATTAGCTGTCAATGTCGACGAGTTTGAGCCGTTGGTGCAAATGCAGATGGATTGGGTGTTATTTTTTTTGCAACCTGCTTTGAATCGATATTGTGTGCCCGTGTGTGTGTGCATTTGAAGGTGAAATAAATTCGCAAGCGGATTTAAGTGCGATAGATATGGTGGGTTATGTTCGCTTCCTGGATTTCTGATGCATTTCGCAAATTAGGATGATAAAATTGCGAATTGATTCACGGAAATCATTACCACAATTAGCCTGTAGAGCTTCGATATATATTCCAGTTGCAAAGCATTCAATCGAAGCATTCAACCGAAGGTGTAGCAGACCGGCAAATAACACTCTTCAGCAGGACAGAGCACGCGCCCCGATTCACTTCAGCACAGTGTACTTGACCGATCGATCATCAGGTCGATCATCGTCTCGAATCGAAATGTTATGACTGGGGTGTGATAGGGAATCTAACGCAACATCGTTAAACCCGTTTCGTTGCACCCGTCGGATCGTTAAAAGCTTATCAACGGCCTACCTACAGCCTATGGACTGGTAAACGTCTCGAGACGGGACGAATCTATCTCGTCAATGCCAAGAGCATTAAAAAAACACGGGTGACGAATGGGGGAAGGGTTCAGCCCACTCCAACGACATGTGATGAGCATCGAAACTGTGTTTATGCAATCGCTTTCCTTAGCGTGCGTGGTCCCTTCAACGAGGGCACCTCCGCTATTGTCGCACCGGCTGACGGCGTGTGCCAGGATTATCTCATCTCGCACTCAATAAACAAACAAACTGCTGCTGCGTGCTGCCTCCAGTGGCCCACATTGAACTGCCTCCTGTGTCTCGGTGCATCTGCTTCTCCGCCGGCACAGAAACAAACACTATCTCTCTCGCCTGCCGGTGCATCTCTTCTCCGACGGCACTAACGCGCTCGCGCTCCGCTTTTTAAAACCATGTCGTCCATGAGTCGTATTACCATTCCGTCCCAGTTATTGTCCTCGTTTAATAAATAATGTGACATTGGGCAGATTTGTCTTCCGTTCCGTTGCATTTTTTTTGCGACCGTTGCCAGTGAGGGTTTAAAACACCCCACTGCACACGACGACACACCACTGGGTCACACAATGATTAGAGCGCGTTTGTAAAACAGCAAACGGGGACACACCAGAATGGATTGCATAAAGCGGCTGTGCTCTGGTTTGTGCCTGCTCTCATCGCCCACATCAAAACCCCCGGGTTTGCTCCCGGCGGTGGAGCTATTTTAGCACGCAGATGCATACTCACTGTCGCTGTCCCGCTTGCTCGCCTGCTGTTTTCCCGCCTGCCAGCATCTCAATTGGATGCATCGCGTTGGCGCTTGCCTTAGAGCTAGGTTTAGAGTGTGTGGCATGCTCGAATGCGTGCACTCTCCATTGCCATCGTTGGTCTCCCCGTTCCGTCCGCCCGTGGCAGCAATAGCTTCGCTGGAAGGTGTGCGTGGAATGGTTTGAACACACCGCTTTGGCTGGTATGTGTGAGCGCCCCCATCACTCCCAACCGGTGCCGTACACGATGCAATGCAATGCAGTGTAGTGCGCAAAAGCTGCATCCTACCACTACCAACGCATGACACGTGCCATCGCTGCTCCGCTCACTTTTCAACCCCCAGCGTTGTCGAGGTCGGGCTGCCTCGTTGCTGGAGATTCCCTTGAAGAGTGTTTTTATTATTTTTTATTATTTTTTCCCCCTTTTCAACAACCCTTCCCACTTGGGCCAAAGCATATGCGATTGTGTGCATGCTCGTGCACTCGCTTGTTGTTTCTTTTCACACTTTTAAGCACGACTTCAAACGCGTTCCGAGGACACGTCGGTGCCGGTGACAGGATGGATATCAGCGCTGTTGAAAAAAAATGGTTCCAGCGTAGATCTTACGTGCGCGGGCCCTCTCAAAAGTGTCGCCAAAAGTGTTGATTGAACATTCGTCTTATATCTTCAGCATGTACAGTTGTACTTATATTAAAAACAAGTACTTTTTTGCACCTCAAGCCCTGCCCAAAAGTTTCGGGTTTTAACTTGAAAGTTTTCCAGAATAGATGGAAAGCAAACGTGGACCAGAATGGGAAAACCAGTCGCAAAATCCCAACAATCGAGGTCAATTAGAACGAGAGCGGTAAATGAAGGTGTCCTTTTTTGTTGCTTGCTCAGTGAATTGCCAGAGAACATGACAGCTCGGAGCTATTTTTGTCCCCTTCCGCTGCTAGCCCCTGCTAACGTGCAATCGATTTTGTTCGCCTGTCAAGAACAGCCAGCCACAGCCTAACGATCGTTTGCCCACTTCCGTTTCCCGCTCCGTTCCGAGTGCTGCGCAAAGACCGGGTGCCCGGGTGCAAAAAAAGGGATTGCAACGCACAACGTGCCCCAGAATGACCTTGATTTGCACGGTAGCGCCCTGCACGCCGCATCACGGAACGTGCACAGCTTGGGCTGAGGGTTTCCGCTTCATGATGAGCGTTTTTCTTCCTGCCAGTGCAGCTTCGCACGCTGGCCGAGATGAAAAAGAAAGCGCAAAGAAAGCTCGGTTCGGGAAGTGGAAATGGGCTGACACCAACGTTCAACCACCAACACAGACGATGTGGTGCTGTGGCTGTGTGCAGCTAGGCTGTGATTATGATGTACGAGAGATGCAGATTTTCGCACCACAATGCACCGGGAAATTGGGGCACGAAGGATTATACCCGGTGCGAGCGAGCAGTGGAATGAGCGAAACAGAGCAGAGCATCTCGCCACATCTCGCCAAAGGAAGGAAAGGGAACACAGCTAATGGTGCACCATGGCACCGGTGGATCGATAGTTCCGTGAGCTGTTGGGGAACGCGTGTGCCGGTACTTCTCGCACCGAAACACGATGCCCGAACCAACGGTGCGCGCAAACAGAGGGATTGCAAGTGAAAATGAACTTGAACTTGAACGTGAAATAAAAAGCTTCACGGTGATCTGGCGATGATGGTGTGTGCAATTTAAGCATGGCTGTCAGCTCAACCTGGGAATCATGCTTGCACGCTTGCATTTTGATGGTAGAACTTCTCAGCATTACTTTAAAATTCAAAAGTAGAATATAAAAAGGCGGTTTGTGTTGCAAACCAAGCGATTTAGAAACACTGTTGGGCTACTTTGTTTCTACTCGACCTGGAAATCCAATCTTGCGCAAGAGGTTATCGAAAGTCTAGCAAACACATAAACTACATGGCAAACAACAAACTCTCGGGGCACGTGCAATCGAAGCTAATGTTCCGAGAGGCATCGGTAATGACCACACATCCCCATACACACTCCTCGCGCACACCATACATCAGCGTACGGTGTGGGTAATTGTTCAGCGGATGCACGTGAAGCAGCTGACTCGTTTGCGCGCTTCAACAAACGGCATGCAAAAAAAACCGCCCATGACCGTGTCCTCCAGCTAAAGGCTGTGTAGGCTTCCCGGTTCGTGTGACTCGCACTGATGGGTTTGAAACGGTTTTAGCTTTAAGCTTGTGGCTCATGCTCGAAGTCCCCTCTACCGATGCTGCTGCAAACGGTTTCGCCGGGCTCAAACGGGTGGGGCCCATAAAACATCGACCCAACACTGCCTGGCGGGACCTGGCCAGCAAATAATTAAGAGCGAATAAACAAAAAAAAAACGCTCCACCGGATAAACAGCATTGGCAATGTGAGCATAAAAAATCGGCGCGCGTGTTTGACCTTCATTGCAGCACGGCCATATCTTTTTTTTCTGTTTTGCATTTGAATTGCCTCTTCTATTGCTCATGCTTTCTCTCTCTCTCTCTCTCGCTTTGATTGACACAGTGCCATTTGCTGTAGAATTATCCCGGGTGGGTGGCCGTTCAGCTGCACCACTACCACTAGCGCTCCTGTTGCACCGGCCGTTTCGGTCAAATCTTGTTCTAGCTGCCCCGTTTCAATGCACAAAATCACTGCTTGCCACCTGTTTCATTCATTCTCAACCATAAACCCCACAACGCTCCCGTGCATCGATCGCATTCTGCCCTGCCCGTGCATGGAATGGCACTGCGACAGCCAAATGCAGCGTCGGCCGGTCGTCCTCAAACGGACGCCGAGCGTCGAGTTAAATTCCGATGCTCGTTTATTCGTCCTGGGTGTGTGTGTGTGTTTTTACTTCGTTTTTTCCTGCAAGCTATCGATTTTTAAGCTTGGCCTCGAATAATTCAAGACCACCCACCTGAAAAGCCTGCAATGAGCCGTGATTTTAAATTCGTGTACGTGTCTGTGGGACTCACCCTCCCGCAGCCGTAACTTGCACAAGATGTATAAGGGGAACAAAACAATTGGAAAAATACAGACAAATCAAAACACCCAAAACATATCCAAAAAGTTGCAACGTGACACGAATAATAGAATCGAAATAATTCGATTGACCTTTTTTGTTGGAACGTCAAACGCTGCTGCGAGAAGAATTATTGAATTTCCGCTGCAAATGCATTCAAGCTTTCGGTGGACCTTTTTGTTTGTGAAATAGATTTAGCCCACTCAACGTTTAGTGTTGGAAAAATTGGTACATCCTTACAAATCCAATTCGTACTCACTAACCGAGGGGAGAGGGGGATGAGAGAACACTGTCGGGTGCATTCGGTGCACTGCAAAGGCTGCATCATGTTGACGGGTGCGCGCATGCGAACCAGAGCAACCGTCGCTGCACTGGCAAATTGTGCGGCGAACTGTTCTAGTGTTGGTGGTGGTTGCCAATGCCGCTCCTCCGGTTCGACTCCATCACGGCTGCCCGCGGCAAACTGCATCGCAAGCCAGCAAGTCTGCAGAACGTTGCGTTCCGGGGTGGCGTAGAATGGAGGAGGCAAGAAACCCGAAAACCGTTCCAACTCGGCACGTGTTTGACCTTCATTCGGTCGGTCGAACGATAGGCAAGGTCAGGGAAAATTTTCGGTCCTTTTCGCACACACACACACACTGCATTCCAATCGTTATTGCCGGTTACCCCCATTTGCTGCTGTGTGCGTCGGAAACTAGCGTGTGCAGTTTGTGCGGATAGAGGAAAAAAAACATGCATGAATGCAACAAACGCGTTTTTATTAAATTTATGTATAAACGCGCTTGGTAAAGAGCTTTTCGGCCATAAAGCGTACATCCGATGTGTTAGGTCACGAAACCAGTAAATGGTGTGCAATCAATAAACCACACGAGACTTCTAATCTAAAATGCTCACGATGAAACATTTAATTCGTGCGTGGTGACATTCAGGGCTTTTATAAAGGTTTGTTGACTTTTGTACAATTTCGCTTGGTTTTTAATGGAATTTAAAATATAGCATTCCATAAAACTACTATATTCACCTGCCCCTATCGTACCTTGTTCTCGAAACAAGATCAGATAAAAGCTGTAAATGTTTCATAAATTCATACACTAATGAGAAAACACCCACTACAGTAACGGCAATCACCTGTGCCCAATTATTATGCCCAGCGTTGCATTTACTACCACGCCAGTACGCGAAATGCTCAGGTAATAGTCATTATCAGCAATTGTGGGAGTGTGCCAGGACTGTCCGGCGTATCACCATGGACCAAAGCTCCATTTTACTGTCACATTTCCTTTCACTTTTTGTTGGCTTACCCGCTACCCAGTGCCCAATGTGCAGGCTTCCCCTGAGGCCTTTTAGCACTCCTGGTAGTGGTGCATTTGCATATCACATGACTTTCTGCACAGTCATTACAGCCATTTGGTGTTGGGGTGAAATATTGTTCTGCTAATGGAAATTGAAACAGTTCGAGGTGCATTTCTTTGTTTCTGATTGTGTAATACTCGGGAAATCGTTCAATTGCCCCACTTCAATGATCCGCACATACTTTGCAGCAATCCATTCGACGCAATTACATACTTGATGAGTGCTTCCACAAACAGATTGTTTCCTTTGTAATTTTCTTTTCTTAGAATAATATTAAATGTTTGCTTCAATTTGCCATTTTTTTCCTATTTGTGCTTCAGATCGTTCTAAACTGCAGATAAATAATTTGCAGCCATCGCTAATCGCACAAAGTGTATTTACGCAAGCGCAAGTTCTAGCATAATACCGTTCGATCGTGCTGCAAGTGTGTGTGTGTTTGTGTGTGTAAGTGCGCAATTTCCCCCAGTCACCGAGATACCATCAGCCTCGAGCTTATTATATTGAAATTATCTACAAATTGTCGTTCGATCGGTTTGTGGCGCGAGGAACCCCCCAGTCTCTCGTGATGGAGCTCATAAATGATTGGCCAGTTGGACATTTCTCATGCTTTTTGTGCCTCACTCCTCGGCCATTCCCCAGCCTCACCGTGATCCATCTCCGCCATTGCCCGCATGGGCCGCTGACACACATTGCATCTCGGTGCGCTTCCAGGAAATGTGTATCAATCCGATGTGCAGTTTGCAGCTGGGCAGCACTTATAAGTGGCATGGAGGGAGGTAGAGAGAGAGGCGGGGGGGGGAGAGGAAAGTCAGGAACAACATGCACCGGAGGGAGGCAACCCGGCGTGGCAAGAAACAGTAATAAATAACAAGTGTTGTGCCCGAAGATCATCGACATTTGAAAGCGTGTAGAGAGGGCTAAGGGAGAGAAAGAGTGGGAGAGGAGGGAGTATGGGCTAAGCGAATGGGTGCCTATCTGCGGCCGGTTTTCCATCGGACCGGTAAGTCGCTGAAACGGCAACCACCGCCTTGGGGGCCGTGGAAGGTGGAAATAATCACTTTCCAGGAAAAAAAACCCCATCCACCCCTCTCTCTCTCTCTCTCTCCCTGGTTGCTTCACCCAGCTCCTCACCCGGTGCAACTGCTACGACTTGCACATACACACACACACACTAGGAAGCTAGGGAACTTTTCCCTCGCTGCAAGTGCATTTGGAGTAACGGAGAATCGAACGGGGAAGGATGGAAGCAGTGCAGCAAAAAAGCTAAACCCACCAACCGAGCGAGCAAGAAGCGAACCCCTCCCCTAGCACACGAATCGGATAGAAATAGTAGATGGGGGCGGGGGTGGAAATGAACGATTCGAGCACCGCGACCCCTAGCCGACCCCTTTGGCTGGGCGCATTTTCCCTCATCGCGGACTGCATTACGGGCGACAGAGCGCGGGTGCTGCTGGGGTTTGCTGGGGCGTGTAATTGCAGCCCAGCACGGAAATCTAGTTACGTTTGGGGACGCGTGTGCGGCTCCAGCCATGCTCCGGCATGCTGCTTCGGTGCTTCGGACGGCCTGACGCCGGCCTACTTTGCCGGCTCCCGTGGCCGAGCTTACACGATGGGACACTTTTTTGCCCAAAGCTAGTTCTCGTATGTTTGTGTTCTGTGCGGGGTGGCTATGTTTGCATGACGTCGTTTCTGTTGTTTAGTTGCACAAGAATTTGTAACACGATAAAATATTTAACTCATTTGCCTACCAAAACGTACGTCTGCCAGGCTAGGCGGGCAGGAGCCTGGTCCGTGCCGCTTCCCCTTTTCCCCGTTAAGCGCTCGCATATATGCATGACGCCACGCGAATGCATTCAGCGGCTGTCTTGATGGCCATTCCATGAAAATCACGCACGATTTAGCTGCACACACACACAGTGCGCGCGGGGTATCGCGATCCTCCTCTCCTTGTTTGGTAGGCTGGCGGATCGGGTGGAGGTGGCGTTGGCGCTTGCCGAGCTATACGCGCTCTCATAAATACATGATGCGCAACGATCCATATTGAGGACCCGTTCGAGGTGATGTGTGTAATTTTCCTTCCCCTCCATACCCCACACCGGTTGGCCGCTCTTTCCCCCGAGGGCTGGATGGTTGCGGCTGGAGCGATGCCGTTGAGGTCCTTGTCCTCGACCGCTAGCACAGGTCGCATGCCACGAAGGGACGCTGCCAGCCGTTACGCGTGCAGAAAGAAGGAGAAAACCAGGAGAGAGATAGAGAGAGATGATGCAAGCAAAACTGCAGCTCACTGCCCTCCAAAACGTAATCGCGGGCATCGTCCTCCCCAGTTTACCAGCGGTGGTTCCAGGTTGAACGAACAGGGCCCCGAAGAACGTGTGACGACGGGCAAAATGTAGTGCACCGAACGCTTGCTTCGCCTACCATTGCCCATACAGAACCATTGCCCACTAGATCGGGATCGCGTGCAACAAGCGCGTTGCTGGGAGCGGAATTTTCTTAGGGAAGCCGCGTTTACACACACACACACACACAATGGGCCAGAACTGACCAGCCGTACGGTGGAAACGATTGCACCGAGGACGACCGGCATAATTTTTGCCCCATCAATAATACAATGGCCTTTTTTTCCCTAGCTGACTGCTGCGGCCGATGATGATGATGATGGCGGCTGGGTGAGGATCGTGGTGATTGGCCGATGCGATGGTGTGGTTAGCGATGATAATAATAGACACCAGTCTCGACATCGCTGCCAATTTGCTGCCGTCCCCCCGTTCATGTAGAGTACAAAAAAAAAGTTCTTCAACCTGTCGATGGATTGGGGAGGGGGAGTTGTAATATTTTGAGGATGTAATGCTAGAAAACAAAGAGATGTGCTGGAAAACAACGCCAGACCCAGAGTAAGAACGAATAAGAGAAAGAGAGAGAGAGGGAGACAGAAACAGGGACTAAAATGGCAATATCGAAGAGAGGACGACCACGCAACGTCGCAGGTGCAACTAGTCGCGTAACTTTCTGCGCTTTAGCCACGCTGTGCCGGGCACTGACCTCGCCCTCGGATGGAAACAATGGACCAATGTCCGAGTGCGCAAGCCAGCACGCGAACACGATCGCTCAATGGTGGTGGTAGTGGTGAGGGTGGCCATACCTTTTTATTCCGCTCCAACAGGGAAGGGACCGATTGACGCCAATGACACGGCAGTGAGCTTCCCTTTCTTCCCTTCCCATGAGGGTCACCGATTTTTTGGGTTCATAGACACCTGGGCCAGAATCATCGCAATGGTGACATGCTAAGCAGGTAAATATTCGATTTGGATGGAGGTGGTTGGAGTGTTCTAAAAGCCGATCAGGTGTGACTGAATGCTACGGCAGAAAGCACCGATTTATAATACTTTCTAGTCCAGACGAATTGCTCGCAAGAAATGCTAAAATGACTGCTAAGAATGATTAATCACGCTTAATGGAAGCGATACGAAAATGGCGTTGCTTTCATAACGCTAAGTGAAACCTTGCCCAGCTATTAGTCTGGCGGCAGCAGCAACCAAAAAGAGCGAATCCATATTTTATAATGGCCAGAGGGGATGCCTTATTAACCTGCAATCTGTGACCGAAACCGGTAGTTTACAAATGCTTCGCTGGTCATCTGCTGGAGTCTAGGCAGTACATCGACATTGCTCGTTATCATAATATCAAGGTAGAACGGGCGCGAGCAGGCGCGCCGCCGCATCCATTCGATGACCTTCGGGCGAGTTTTTGAAGAACTTTTTCGCTCCGACTCAGGCCCAGGGGTCGACGATGCTTATTATGCGTCTGTTCTTTGTGCATAACGTTGTTTGCGTCGGTGTATGTGTGTGTGAGCGTACGCGTAAAAAAGGTATGTCTGCGCAACTAATCGGTTGATGACGCCGGCCGGCATTTTCTACGCACCGGAGCCGGGGCGCGCGAGCGTTGTACGTGCGTGCGTGGATGTTTCGCTTGTCTGTTTTCTTATTTCTCTTCCCAACGCGCCTACGGAGGGCAGGAGTTTCAGCTGCCTGAGGTGTAGAAAGTGTCCAAAAGGGCACTGCAGCGGTGGTGGTATCATCTTCGAAAGACTGACGCAGTGCACAGCACGACGATGAACGGAGCACGATAAAGAAGGAGAGACAGATAATTTCGGCCGATCAGCGAGAAGAAGCTGTGCACAGCAGATGAGTATGGGTAAACACACATCCAAAACGGCGCGCTCTCCTCACCAATCTGTGCTTTGGGTGTGCGCCTGTGTCTCTGTGTGGGTGCCGTCGGAGTGAACGATCCTCGCGTGATTCAGGGTTCAACATCCGACCGCGCACAAGAAGCCATCGCCCTTCGGTCGAAGCCGCGTGTGCGTCCTTATATTTGCCCGGCTTGGAAAGGGAAGGATCGGGAAGAAGGTGAACAAAAACAGACGACAAAAAAACAGAGCACGATCAAGCGACGAACGGCTCGTGATCATCAGGTTTTTGTGTTTCGTTCGAGTTCGAAACTCGCCCTGTACCGGTTTTTCGTTTGTTTGTGTTGCGTTGTTTTTGGTGAGGGTCAACACCACCACCACCGCCATCGTTCTTCGGGACCCTTTTTGCTTTACTGCTGGTGCCGTTTTTCGTTCGCCACTGTAGGGGTTGAACGAGTCGCGCATGAACCCATTTTCAGATGCGCCAGACGGTTGTTGAAACCGATTTGCTCGTCTCTCTCTGTGTGTGTTTGTGTTCGCGTTTGCCATGGCACAACCGGGCCGGTCAGTCGCCCCGCGAATCGTAATGCAGAACAAAAAAAGGGAAACACCGCAAAACAAAAACCAAAAAACTTGCACACCGGCCATCGTTCCCGGTTGCCACCACCCCGCGTAACTATTTTGCTGTTCGCTCTTGTGCTCATCCTCTTCCAGACGCCTGCCTCCTTGGGGCAGGTTGTAACAACAGACACACGGTCAAGCCAGTCAGCCAGATCTACATTGTTAGCAGCCATTCTTTGCGCTCCAAATGTTTTCAAGGTAAACGCGCCCGGCGTGGGCAACGAACTCGCGCACGATCGATTCTGAAGGTGCAACTTCCCTAAAAAGGGATACTGCAGCCTGCAGCAGGGGAGGATTGAAAGAGAATGGGGGACTCATTGAAGGCAGGATTCTGGCTTCCCGGCGTCGTTGCTCGTATGCAGGAAGTGCGCTTTTTTGTTGGTGTGTCTCGCAACGATCACGTAAGCGACAGTTGCCTTGCATTGGAACAATGGTTGCTGGAAAGCGTTCGGGAAGTACAATTACCAAGCCCCGCGGTTGACGAATGAGAGTAGAAGGAACAGCACGGCGATCTAGAAGGGAACGCAAACGGACTGTTAAAACGTACCCCAACGATTGTTGAAAAGTGAAAAGTAATGATCATGTCTTCGAAACAAAATAACTCAAAACGCAAGAAATGAAATTCAAATTAGAAACACGTGAAAACAAACATACACACATATATAAATTAATAAATTATCTCTCGCAGACACTTCTTCCCACCACAAACCGAGGTGCAAAAGCACACCGAACATGGCAACAGTAAAGAACAGCCAAAAATTACCGGAAGATGCGGTGCGGCGGCAATGCTGTCTAGACAAGGGCCAGCGGTGTACGATTTAGACGGCGAACCCTGAGCCAGAGAGCAGCGAAACGCTCTCCAGAAAGCTTCCTTCCAGCACCCTAATCCAACACTCGTGTTCGTTTTGGGGCTCGTAGGGGGCAAGAACCGGAATTGATCCCGTTGCACCCGCGCAGTGTTGCCGGGTCGGCCATCTTGGCCTTGGTCTTGTCTGTGTGGTTGTTGTATAGCAAGAGCGGGGGCAAAGAGTCATACTACCAGAGCCAAAATCCACACCCGGACAGTGCGTCGGGTGCGACGAATTACCAAGGCTTGTGATCAGCTGCTTGGCTGGGGTCAGATCCACGCCGGGATCGTAGGGGTAGGAATTGAGAAATTGGGATTAGCTATTGTGTTTTCTCAAACTCGACTCCCACCCTCCTTGCCCGGGCCGCCATCAACCCTACAACAAAGCCGTTTCTTTCGCTCTTTAATGTTCTACTGGCGATATACGGTGGAAAGCCAAAATGTTCTTCCCTCAAACATAATAGAGATCATTCGAGTGTGTGGCAGGGAGCAACGTACGGACGAGAATACGATACAAAAGCGTCGAGGATTGAATAAAGAACACACACAGACACAAACACTCCCAGATCGTCTCCGTGCAGTCGATCGTTTCGGGGTTTACATCTTTTGGGCTTCGTGAGGTTAAGCCGTTAAGAAGAGAGCTGAAAGAAACTGACCGATCGCGATCGAGTGCAATGATGAAATTCCTTCAATTTTATTTATTCCTCGTTTATGTTTGGACCTTATACACTCCATCGTAAAATGGTTATAAAAGTCGTCCACATGCCACCAACAGTGCGCACCAGCGCAGGTTCGATGACTCCGATGTGACATCGGGGCACTGCATCACCGATCCTCACTCTGTTGGCCGGAAGTCCTTGAGACGGTTCGAGCTCGTGGGATCCTTTAGCTCTCCCCTCCGGCAACGGCAACAAAGGCCTGGTGTGAATAAACATTTAACAGTAGCCTCCGATGCTTCACCCCGGGAAAACGACTACCTCAAAAACTGGATAAGAAAAAGCAACAACAGCCGCAGCAAAACATGGGGGAAGAACGATACAAAAAACAACATGCTTTTTAGTTGCGCTTACGCTTTTTCCGCTTGCTTCACAGCGGCCTTTGGGAGGAGGAAAATGCACTTTTTTTTGTACACCACCACCACCACTCAGTTCGTCGGTTCGGTTTACTCGGTTAGCATGATAATACGGAGCCGGCCGGTATGCGAACGAATCAAGCACAGAGCCCGATGAATAACAACAACCTCTCCCGCGTTCATTGACCGGTAATACTGTTGCCGGCAGCATCTTCTCCGTCTGTGTTGTGCGCTCACGGTCCAAGAATGCGTTCAAGATGCGTGCTGCTGCTGCTGCTGCTGAACCGCAACCGGGATCGGTCGGCGATCTTTGCCACCGAAAAGAGACGGTCCCAAAACGATCGGATTATGTGACTTCCCTCTGTGGTTACTCCAGGGGTTTGAATCCGAGAATGTAATGAGCGAGGAACTCCTGCCGTTACTGGCTCTGTTTGCCTTTTTTCATTTTGAATTTCTCATATCTTTGAACCCATTTCAGATGCGATCGGGGAATGATGATGGACAGAAATTACATATGCGTCCATCATTTTTAATCGCCTGAGTAATTCGATCCCTTAACTCTGAACTCCACGCACCAGATGAGTCTTTTGATTTTCGAATGATGCAACCGAACGAGATACCGTTTGTCCGTACCGGAACCAATGTCTTACTTATGGACTCACAGTACTGAGTGCCTCATAGCTGGTGCTAGAGTGCTATCGCCAGGCAGCAGAAGCTGATGCTAGCAGACCCAATAAAGATGTTGACAGTGACTGTGGTTGCTTTGTATGTTTTGCCTTTCGCTTCGCACGCACCAGACAGATGACGAACACAGGACGTTACAATCGTTACAGCCTACACGCAGCAAACCCACCCAAATGTTGCTGTGAAAATCCTCGGCAAAGTCGCCCTTCGTTTCCCGGCCCACCAACTAATGGGACTAAGAATGCCTACGCACTGATCCGTCAGTGTAGTCTGATTCGCATGACGGACCACATTGCGGAAAACGACGTCCGACGCAGACGGGTAAAGCGCATCGATTTTATATCCTTTCGCCGGTGCAGAAACGTCCCACTCTCGTGTGTGTGGGCGTTTGCGGCGTCTGTGGCTTTATTTGGTCCTTTTTGCGTGAGCAGAAAAAATAAATTACTTCTTCTCCAAAACACCTCATTAGAGGTTGTATGGCCGCCGGGCGCTGTAATGTGTTTAGTATGGTTTAACCTTTTAAGTGTTGTATTCGCTTCGAAGCTCAACTGACACGTGTAGTACAGTTGTGGTAAATTTTGAGCGTCGATTAAACTTTTTATTGAATTCATGAGGCACCTCGGAATAGGGAGTGTGCATGTGGGAGTTTGAATGACTCGCTTTACAATACAGTTTTGCGGCACACGTTCGATAAGGTCAACAATCTACGTAGACCTTGAGACTATGACGTATTTGTTGATATTGTCGATTTGTTAAAAAAAATAATAAAATTCAAATTTTAATATTTATTCTTGTTTTTTATTTAATGAAACCTAAATAACAAATTCTTGAAGCAATAAAACTTATATTTACCATGCAATGAATATATTTAAAATGTACAAAACTTAACCTTTTTCTAGCATACCTCCAAGCGTTTCGTTTCCTTGTTTTTATCGAAGAAGGAAATGAAAACATCGATTCACTACATTAAAAAGCGCCTCCTACCAACGCGCGGAGAGAAAATATAAACAAAAACCACTTATAAACCTCCACCACCTTGTACCCAGCCCCCGCTAGGGGGACCGTAAAAAAACCGGAAGCACCGGAAAGCTCGCTTCTCGATGTGGTGCGGGCTAGGTGGGCCTGCGCAGTTAGAACGATAGAACTCCCTCGCCGGACACATGGTGCAAAGCGCGATGCCGCCAATCTACCGGCCGGTAAAAGCGTGCATGACCTTGACGTGTCGGGATAGGCAAAATCGCACGCTTACGGGCAGCCGCTTCTTCGTGGAAAAGACTTTTCGCTGCCGCATGCATAATAGCGATGGCATAATAACAAAGATAACTAATTATTTCGAATGAACTCACAAACAAACTCGAAAGAAACGTTGATTTTGATCAATCAATCGATCGAGTGGGAAATGACGTTCGGAGAAAGCTTCCACACGCGGTCACATTTCCGTTCGTTCAATATGGCGCCCACGGTGTGCCATTGCGGCCGGTTCAACATTTCCTTTTTGGCCTCGTTTTTTTCTCTTTCTTGTTCTTCTACCCTTCCCATCATCTCACCATAAACATCAGCTGGTTTATGTGTGTGAGAGAGATAAGAGGGTAAAGGGGTGGCAAAAAATGTATTCCAAGAGAGAATTTCCAACTGCGACCGCGAGAGTGAAGATTTTCCCCGGCCGGCGAAAAATAAAAATAAGCTTTCTTCCACGTTACGGTTGATGGACTATCTTTTTCCCACCCATTTCCTAGCAGCTTCTCGCGAGCACAGGACCGGTTGCTTCAGCGAGCGAGAACCCATCTCACTCTCCAAGGTTTGGCCAATGCGAAAGAGCAAATAAAAAACACAAAACCGGAAGCTTCCGCCAGCTGCTTTTCCATCATTGAAGCTTTCGTAGCGAGATCGAACCGACTGAAAGCTCTCGGAAAACATCTCGCTCTCTCCCTCTCTCTCTTTCTCTCTCATTTCGATTTGTGTCTCTGTGTGTGAATGTTTTTTTTTTGTTCTGTCTTCGCTTCTACCCGTCCTGCGCAGAACGGTTTTTCCGGACCGGCCGGGCCAAATAAAACAATAATACCACCAGCAGCACTGCTTTCGGGCCGAAGGGTGCTTTTCCGCCTTGCCGATGACCCTTCCGCCCTGCGGTGGCAGTGTGTCACCTGGAACATTTCCCGGAACGCACTACCGCTTCTCTGTGTTCGTGTATGTGTGTGTGTGTGTCACCGCTATTGTTGTTGTTGTTGTTGTTGCCGGATGTTGCCGGATGATGCACGGCAGAGGGCGGTGATGTGATTCGAGGCGGGGGTAGGCCGGGCAGGAAACGGGAATTGGCATTGGAATGGAAGCGCTTGTACAGAACAAGCCCTGAGAGAACAAGCGTTCCACATTCCGGCTCTGAGTGTGCGGGTCTCTGCTCGGCAAAGTCACACCGTGACGGTCTGTGTCTCTGTGGGGCTGTGGTAACCACACACATAGCCCGTTGTTGCTGTACTTGGTGCGGTGGCTTCTGTGTTCGAGTCGAGTCGAGTCGCTTGCTGCCGCTGTCCTGCTTGCTGTCCTGCTTGGCAAGCGCCAGGGTTCGTAAGCTGGCTCGTTCGTGCGCTCGCTTCAATTTCTTCGCTCAGCGGCAGCGGCCAGTACGCCATAGAGCGCACGCCAGCAGCAGACGGTAGTACTACGCAAACGGTGCCCGGTGTAGGAAATATCGCCCGTGTGCGGTGGCGAATTTTTTCCTTCCCTGCTTGTTCGCGAGTGGTTGTGTGCGTGTGTTTGTGTCTCGTTCGCGAAAAACTCTCACCTCCTCAACCCACTCCTACCCCCCTCGCCAATGGTGGGTCGGGTGAAAGCGAGTGAGCACGAGGAAGACGGCGAAAGGTCACAAGGTTACTGTAGTGCCCGCTAATAGTAGCAATAATAGCAAAACCGGAGATTCACACATCCGGCTGTTGGGTGGCTGGAACCACCCTGAGGGTGTTGAAGTGACGCTGTATCTTGAAAAGGAGAATCTTATGTTAAACCATTTCACATGGTTAGTGGAAGTGTTTTTTTACGTTTTCCGAAGTGCTTGACTGTTCAATATTAGTGAAACTATAAAGTACTACAGAGTGCTATCAGCAATTTGCCAAGGACAGTTTTGAAAGTGTCGTAAAGAAAGCGGAAGATACCACGGGAGCAGACCGAGAGAAGGATCATGTGAGGCGGCGGTCCTGGTGGTGTCCGTTATCTGATTCGTATTACCCGTGAAAGAAAGAGTGGCTAATCGATTTGCGAAAATGCCAAAGGGTGTGGAAAGGGCGATAGAACATTAGAACCATCCGATTGCCTTGTGTTCTTCAAGACATTCTCGTCGCCACCCTATCGGCATCCCCACTGGCCGGGGAGGGACAAGTTAAGTTATGTACGCGGCCTACGACAACTACCCTCCGCCGAAGTGCAAACGCGTGCCAAGCCTAGCGGACTAGGAGAGCCGTCAGACGACCAACCCACCGTCCACTAGAACAGGGAAGCCCCCGGGGCCCCGGGGGCACTCGTTGCATTTATATGTGGGGCGAGGTGCTGTACGGTGCGGGTCATCAGTACGACACAGCGTTACTGCCAGCGTTAGTCCGTCAGCGGCCGTTCGGCGGCCTGTGGCCCCCGGAAGAGCCTCCAGCAGCGCGGTCCGCCAGAAAGCGACCGAGGGCGGCCCACGGAGCGCGCCCGGAAGCGGCGACCCACCTCGGTGTCGTCGGTGTCGGTGCCGGCAGCTACGGTTTCTGCTCACCAGCGGCACCCGCAACCACAACGACGGGGCTTATGCAAGGTGGAGTGCTGCCAAAGCCTGTAAGCATACCTTTTCGCTCTAAGAGCTTTCCAGCGATAGGGAAAACACTTTTTGTAAGAAAATTTATTCCAAAAGAAACAAACAAAAAAGGACGTTTTGCGCCGCTTGTTGCGCCTTGATGAATATCTAGCAATGAAATGGTTCAGCTAGAGCTGTTAGTTTGAGTGCAAAAGCAACCATCGGGCATAATCAGGCCCATGGGTTTCCATTTCAATCTTCAGCGTAGCCCTTTTTCGATCCTGGGGCTGTAAGATGGGCCTGCTGCTCCTAGGTCAGGTGTAAAACCACAAATTGGGAACATTCTTGACTGAGCACGCAGACAGGCGCAAGAGATAGAGAGAAGAAGAGAAACAGTATTCAACATTCCGGAGCAACTGGCAACTACCGACCGAAGCTTTCCATGATGGAACGCTCTCGCAAGTCTTTCTCCTTTTTTTTTTGCTTCTCCCCGGTAGCAAGAAAATTGCTTGTAAGAAAACGCTCTTCCCAAAGGAAAAGCTTTCCCAACTTTCACGAACTCTCCGTCTCTCTCTGTCTATCGTGCTCTCTTTAGCTCTGCGTCTCCTTCTTGTTTCACTTTTTGCACCTCAAAGTCATCGGGACACCCGCGAGCTTCCGAAGCCAACCGCAAGAAATTCTACATTGCGTTACAAAGTTCTCGCTCCGGTTCGTCCCGGACCGCGTGCCCCATTCTCGCAGGCGTGAGAACTGTGTTAGTGGTGCAACCCGAGAGCTCCACGAGTTCGCAAGGATATATGGCGAAGGATTGCCGCTCTCCTACTCTCTCTCTCTCTCTTGCTCGTTTTCGCCCGAACTCGTGCCGATGGGACTGTGTTATGTTTATGCTCGGTATGCGGTTGTGGGAATGCTCGCACCGTCACCCTCAATACACAGAACCGGCAATAACAGTGATGAAAAGCGGGACACCAGGATAGAGCAAAAGCGCGAGAGTTTGCCTGCCGGTCCGAGCATCGACTCGGTTTCGGTTCGGCCACCTGCGCAATCGACGGCGGATGGACGGAGGCAAAACCGTCCAAAACTAGGTTTCGGGATCACGGGAGCAAATCTCCCGGCATCTTTTGCCTGCTGCTGCTGCTGCTGATGTTGCTGCTTGCTGGCATCATCGTGCTAGGTGCACGCGCTGACGCGTTGGTGTGCGTTTCAACCGTGCTCTTAACCTGCACTATTATGTCACCGTGTAACGTGTATCATGGCCGTCACGGCTACCACTACATAACGGTTGGAAACGCTGTTCAGATACGTGGGGATGTTCTTGTGTGAGATGAGCAGTCGGAGCAAAGAACGAAGCCGCACCGAAGTTCAACGATGTGTGGGGAAAATTATGTTTGGTGCCACAATATTGCGCACCGGCAAACCGGTCGCCGGTCAGCTTTCAGGCTCAACATGAAGTTTCTAAAAGTATACTGCCATCTTCAATGGTAATATTATTCACAGCTCGATTGCGCGAACGTGTGTCTTGCAGGAAGTATTGGTTATTCATTATTATATTATTAAATGCAAGTTTGTTTATTTTGTAGAGACATACAATTTTTTAAGATAAATGAAAATGTAATTCCACCACATACGAACAGCAAACGTAAATTCCATCAATTCCCTAGCATCGTTAGCTAGCTAGCGTTACATGCAGCGTTACACGCATGGCGTTTGTAACGCCATCCGTCCTTTACATTATTGCACTGCGCGCGCTCGAGTTTGCCTCCCCACACTGTCCCTTTCTTCGTGGAAAATGTGTTTTCTCCACTGTACATAAGAACCCTTCTACAATATTTTGTCCCCCTTTCCTTCGCTTCTCCTCGCATCGAAGGGAGTATGTTCCCGCGGGAAGTGAAAATCGATTTTTCCTCCACTCGGCGCTCTTATCAACCCTAACGCGTGTTTACATTATTTACCTTCCACCCGGTACGGTTGTGTGCGTACCGGGTTTCATTTTACTTTGCCACCCGGTCCGGGAGTGCCGAGCGAATTTCGGAGCGGCTTGTTTACGTGCCGGCTTTACAGCGCTAGCCGAACCGATACGATTCGGCGGAAGGGCCTTTTTGGGCAACATCAGAAACAGAGCCGTGAGACAGCAAAGGAAAGGCGAGAAAATACTTTTTTTTGCATCTAGCGGGTGGTGATGAATTAGACGGTGGCTCAAGGGATTGACGGTGACGGGAAGAACGCGCAGGATTCGCAATTTGGGAGCGTTTTCTTTTTTTGTTCGATGCTTGCTTTTGTTTGCCTTGCCCGCTCCTGGCTGCGCGTTCCAGACCATCGCCAACGCGTAATGCCCAAAATTGCTTGCGCGACAAAGGCACCAAAGCAAAGGTTTTTTTTTGTGTTCGCTCTTCGCATCCAAGCGTCTAATGATTTTCGGTAATGAACGTTCTACGGCTTTCGGTGAAATGAACGGCACGGTAGCACACACACACAGCCCGACAGGTTCATTAATTGTTGCAGTTTTGCGTCGAACATTTCCCCAAATCGGAGGCAAGTTTTGCAAAGAAAAGAAAACCCCCCGCTCACCAGTATTAAATTTCTCACATCTGTAGAACGGAAATGGACCCGACAGAGAAGCGGCACGTTTTCACTTTTCAATATTGAATTAGCGCACAACACTTCCGTGTGATAATGTTGCTACTGATACGGCTGTATTCGAAGGAATTTGGGGAAAACTGTGAACAGTGTGGGCATGAGGTTCAAATTGCTACACACCGAACGCAGGGTGACAGGGTGACTAATGGATACATTTAGCGTGATTAACTTTGCATAAGCTAACGCGTGCGTGTGCGAAAGGGTTAGAGGCGAAAGCCCTTTTGTACCCGCTTTCAAATCTAATTATAGAACATTTTCCAAAATTTAACTCCATCCCTTTCTGGGATCGTTCCGCCGCGTTGAACCTTGAAACCTGGCGCCCGTCGTTTATGTATTTGCGGCACAAGGACACTCCAATCGATCCGCCGCTCCAATGCGACCCTCGTTGTCGTTGCAGTGTTGTTTGATGGATAATTGCTTCATTAAAAAAATAGAGTATCCTTGGCTAGCTTGGATTGCAACCACTGTATGTGTTGGCTAGATCAAAAGAAAGTCGCAACGCCATGAGCTCGCCTAGCGATGCATGCAATTAGTACGGTATATTGTCAATAGCTAATCGACCATGGAACGAAACGAGTTGGATGGGATACAGAGAGAGAGGGAGAGAGAGAGAGAGCGGGTGGCTTCCGTGAAGCCTGCTGCCATGCTAATTAGCACTAGCAGAGTATGCTTTCATGTTGTTAATCAGCACGGCACAACAGTGGCACGCTCCCAGCAGGTACATACATACATATGATCCACTTAACTAATGCCACTTGAAACCGTCACCTGCAAAACAAGGGGAGATAAGTTTGCTTTTCGCTTCCAGGTAAACAGTATGGCTTCTTTTGAATTTTGTCTCCTCTCGGACCATGCCTGGAAAGCCCTTGGAAGGAGGCGATGGTGGTGCTCCTCCAACTTCCAACTTTCTTTGCACTGGAGTAGTTCGAGTCATCTTCCACTGCGTCTTCTGCTCGGCGGTACCTTATGTCCCTTTTCTTGACAAGGATTATCCTACCACTGACCAAAGGCGCACCATCAGACCGTTTCAATAAAGCCCGTTACTATGAGGGTAGGCTTGTCCACCGTTTCACCCTTTGGGGTCTTCCCCTCATGACTCAGAAAGTAGGTCATTGCAGAGTGGAGTGGGACAGTGGCGCTGCACACAAAAACCGAAAAATGCTGCTGCATCGGCAACAAACTGCAACTCGATTGGTGGCCCCATTACACAGTAACACAGTTTTAAGGTGCAGGGCGGCCACACAAAATGGCCGCACATGTGCATCCATTTTGTGACATTGTGGTAAGGTTGGTAAGGGCGCAGTAGCAATGAAAAAAAGCCCCACACACACACGTTCTGGGCGCTCTGCGGGGTCAGAACTCGAGCCATCTGGTCCCCCTCCCGGTGTGTTCAGCGAGGCACATAGTTGACCCACATTTTTGGCAGCAGCTTTTTGGTTCTAGCCGATGCTGGGGGCGCAAAATAAATGTAAATGTTCCCGGAGGATAATTTTAGCAATAAAAGGACCGAGCTCCATTGTTTTGTGTGCTAAGCAATCGACGGTGATGTTATCTGTGGAGGCTGCTGCTGCCACTGCTTCCAGTGATAAAGGCGTTAGCAAAAAGCCCCACGACACCCATTGTCGTGCTAGCTCATCCTCTTTCCCCTCCCTTTTTTTTCTCGCCGTGCTCCTTGTTTACAAACGGAAGCAGCAAATTAGGTCAACCGTGAAAGGTACGAACGATAAGGCAGCCCATCCGTTGCTAACCCTCTCCGCTGCTTGCGGCTGCTTGCATTGGCAGCGATAAAGGCATCTTTTTATCCTTCGCTTGTGGACTTGCAGTTTGGCTGGCATCTTTAAAACGCTGGTGCGCCCGAATGGTGTGGATGGACTTTGTTTATTGTATGGTCGCCGCAAGGCTTCCGATCGGGTCTCATATCCGGAGCGCATTGGGTGAGCTGCGTGAGAGTAAAAACCTTTTCGCCAGCGAAGCGTTACCCAAATCGTTACGGATGCCTACCGGGGGGCGAGCTTCTACTGTCCCTCGGGGAAGGAGGAGGGGTTCGTCTCCCAAAACCACCCAAGCGCTCGACCACCGTGTGCCGATGAAGCGTAACGCCCAGAAATCAGGTCAGCGCAGCAGTCCCAGAACCGACAATGTAAACACCAGAACCAGAACCACGGCCATGTTGCGATAGGGCATAAATAATCGCGCTGTTATCTGGAGAGAAAAAAAAGGAAAAACGAAACGCGCACACGCACTCACTCGCACCGTTAGAGGCAATATTCGGTGCTGGGAAAAGTTTTCCCTCCCCGAAAACCAATGGGAAGCCTATAGCAGTTCCAATTTTGCCGAACAGCTAACTAATCGCAAAGAAAAACACACACACAACGCCCTCTAAACCCTCCCCCCCCCCCCATCGGCAAGGCAGCGGAAGGTTTCGATAAGGATAATCAGTATTGCAAACGCCAGGGAAGGCTACTGATAAAAAAGGGCCAAGATGCTTCACACCGATAGGAAGGCGTTGCGGGCCACCACTTTCCCGCACATGTACACTGGGCGGAAGTCGCGCGCCCGCAAACGCGTCAAATTATAAACAAAAACAAATTTTCGGTCACAAATCATGGCATATAAATAGCAGAGTTGGTGTGAGTAGTGAGAAGGCAACACACACACACACACACACACACACACACACACACACACACACACACACACAGGTTCCCGGATATTCCGGTGCTGCTGCCTCCCGGTAAGTACTTACAATGTTGCTGCCCCGCGCACAAAAGTAGGTCAATCGATAAGTGCGAACGAATACCAAATACCCCAAAACGGAACGGAACCGGAGTTGCAAAAGCGCTTCGTTCCCACAGGATGCCGAGGCGCCATTTCGTGCTGGCAGCAACAAACCGCTCAACCGATGGTTACTTTCGTGGGGCTTGGGCACTGCTGTGCCCGCTCACCACGGGCATCTGCCGGTACCGAAACTTTGTTTATTTCGCCCAGCACGGGAGAATGCCACCACGGTAACGGCCGGTACCGGCCGGAAGCCGAGCGGGCGACCGGAAGCCCAGTGCCCAAGCAACCCAGCGTCCCTTAGTACATAGTACCGTGGGCCCTGCGCAATATTTACCTCTCGCCCAACAGATGGTACGGCGAACCAAAACATGATGGCTGCGTCCCCCTTCCCGTGGACCAGCACTGGGTGACGCATGAGCAGGCGAGCAACGTTTGGCGGCTCAGGAACGTTGAAACGGGAACTCAACTCAACACAGGATTCTTTCCCGGCCGGTGCCTCTCTACCGGCGCTCGGTTTGTTGTGTGTACATATACATAAGGGCGCGCGTTACAACAAACCACCGCGGACACTGAATATTGATCACACACAAACGAACCGTTCGGGTTTCCCTCGGGCGCTTCCTAGCTGCAATAGAAACACAGGCAGAGGGTGCGGGGGTGTGGTAAAGGGAGACGCAAGGGTGTGCTATTACAATGAAGAAAGCGCGCGCAATTTATTCCACTCACCAATACTGTTGTATCGTTCTCCGTTCTACAAGCGACCAAAAAAGGGAAGCTGACGGGATGAATCGGGACTATAAAGGGACAACTGAACACACACACACATTGGAGTGAGTGTGTGCAGTGGGTCACCAGGACGAAACGCGCTGCTTGTGTGTATTGTACCTCGCATCGTATCAACTGCAAAGCGATGACGACGGAGGCGACGGAACTCTTCGGCATTTGCTGGACCGAAACCTGACCATTTGGGAGTGCAGACGGGTGCAGGGGTGGGTGTTATCCCTTGTTATTAGATTTGCCTCTCGCTCACGCTGGTCCGAGTCTCCCCGATTCGTGTATGTGACGCGTAGTAAAAAGAAACGGGAACTGTATTACATTGTAGTCCGGTTTCTGGCCGATGGTTCCGCTTATGTACTAACGCCGTTCCTGCGGGATCTCTCTCTTTCTCGCTCTGTATGCCGCAACCAGAATGTTTTGCTTTCAGAGGCGCTCGTGTGTGTGTGTGTGTGTATCAAGATGTCAGCAGGAGGCGTATGTGGGAGGTTTTTCTTTCCATTCCACCGAAAAAGGGACGCCTTCTGTAATTCGTCCTGTGGAGAGAAAAAGCGTTCCAAAAGCGATACGAGAAACCGGAAGAGCCGAAGGAACCGTTTCGCTGTGTTTGTGCCGTTCCGGTCGGTGTGAAGTTCCTGGTGTCCCGGTCGTCCCTTCGCAAGGGAGCGTGTGCCAAGTAAACAATGTAACACACCGTAAACAAGCCCGCTAACCAGCGGAAGTATATGAGCAAATCTGAATCTGTGTGGGTTTGTGTTTATGTCGGGGAGAGATAGAGACAGAGGAGTACTCGTTACAGAGGGTGAGAGGGGGAGGGCGATGAAGCGTATGTAAAGGGCCCTTTCCACGTGCGCTTCCCCATACCCTCCCACCACAGTCCTTCCAGCGGGAAAACTAGGTCACCCCGAATGGATGGTGGTGGAAAATGATGTGAAGGAACGCGAACAAAAAAAACTTTATTGCCATCTCCTCCGCCCCCCCTCACTTTACCTGCCACCACTTCCTCCCTGGAAAGTTGAAGGAGTACATTTTCGCATCCGCGACCCCATTCGCGTGCAATTCACACACACACACACACACACACACACACACACACACACACACACACACACACACACACACACACACACACACACACACACACACATGAACGAAACGTGAGGGAAGGAAGATCTGCTTCCGGTTCGCGGGTTCGGCTTGCTTTGGGGACGACGAACAGCCCCCGACGAATAACGCCGAGTAACGGCGGAGCTTTCGGGTTTCGGGCCGGGCTCGTGGAGGTGGGAGGGCCCGATGGGATCCTTAGCGCGTGAGAGAGGAAGCGCAGCGGCCTCCACCGGGTACGCTTGTAACGCGACCCGCCAGTAACGTGACGCTACGCAAGCGGCAACGACGTAGCTACGCGAAGCTGCGTCACACGAAACAGAGTTTCCTCTGGTGCCATTGGTGGATGGCAAGGCAAAAACAGAGAGAATCATAGAGAGTGAGAGAAAGAGAGAGAGGGAGTTTGTGAGTGAGCGAAAGAAGGCTTCAAACAGTGTAAGCGTGTTAGCGGGTCATCATGGCCAGCGGCCAAGTGTTGATGTCGCGGTCCTGCGTCGCCCGCAGGACGCAAGTGTTCAAGCCGAAAGTGCGAAATGTAAGAATTGTTAGTGCCTGTTGTACCTACCGCAACTGTTATCTTTCCTATATGCGTGCTGTGTTTTGATGCTGGGGGATTGATATGCTTAATAGCAACATTGCAAAATGGCCCTTTTATTAACAACCTTCCCCTTTTCATCGTTACAGGTCAGTCAGCGAATTTTCAAATGCACCTGGAAAGGTTGTGGCGTCATCTACACTACATGTACGGAAATCACTCAACACGTTAGGAACGCACATCTTGGGTAAGTGAGCTGCACGCTTTGGAAGTGTTACCTCCAAGCCGCGGCTTGTAACGCTTCTAATGTAACACCCGTTTTTTTCCCCCGCACCGCACCGAAATACAACAGCCCCCGCAAGCCGAACGAGTACAGCGACGAGGAGGATTTCTTCTTCACCGAAACCGAGGATGAGAGCGACGAGAGCGCGCCGAATCCACCCTCGCCACCGACGCTGAGCCATCGCGACATGGCACGTCCCCCGCACGAGGATCCCGAGTACCAGCGCCAGATTGTTGGCACCTACCGGCAGGGATTGCTCTCGCAATCGCAGGCCCTCCAGCAGCAACAGCAGCAGCAGCAGGCTGCACAGCAGCAGCAACAGCAACACCAGGCCCAACAGCAGCAGATCGCCTCCATCAAGCCACCACTGCCGGCCGGCCTAACGGTGGCGGCCCTGAGCGGCGCCAACGGCACCTCGTCGGCCAGCAATGGCGGCTCGAACGGCAGCAGCAGCAGCAGCAACAGCAATGGCAGCACCAGCAACGGTGCGGTCAACCCGCACAGCAGCGTCTCGCCGCTGATTCACCACAACTACACCTGGTCGCAGGTTAGCCCGGTAAGACATCCCATCGGTCCATGAGCGTTCACATCCGCTCCCACGCAACCAATTGCTCACCATTTCTCTCTTCCTTTCCAATGGTTAGACGTCACCCCAGAAGCACGTGCGACTGTCGCCCCGACCGTCGGCCTCGTATCCGTACCCGTCGCCGAACTACCAGCACCACTATCAGGCGCAGGCCGCCCAGCAGCAGCAGCAGCACCATCAGCAGCAGCTCGGCCACATCCAGCTGTCGCCGGGTGCGGGCAGTGGCAGCAACGGTACCGCCGCCTACCACCAGCTGCTGGCGGGTGCGGCCGGCGCCACCGGCGCCATCACGCTCGGCTCGTACAGCAGCAGCCCGGGCTCGAGCGGCGGCGGCAGCAGCGTGGGCAGTGCGGGCAGCGGCCAGCACCGTTCGCCCGTGTCGCCGAACCGGAGGACGCGCGGCGAGAACAAGAAGTGCCGCAAGGTGTACGGCATGGACCACAAGGATCAGTGGTGCACCCAGTGCAAGTGGAAGAAGGCGTGCAGTCGATTCGGCGACTGATCCAAGCCGTCCGCCGGCAACCGCAAAGCAGCAGCAGCGCCACCACCACCACCGCCACCTCCAGCGGGCAGTAGCGGCAGCGCCAAGTTGCACCCGTCGGCAGTCGTCGGGCCGAGTGGGGCATCGTCTGGCAACGCCAACGCTGCCCCGTCTACTTCGCCATCGTCCTCACAGTCGCTGTGGATATCGTCGTCGTCGTCGTCCTCGTCGTCGTCCTCGTCATCGTCGTCTTCTTCCGCGTCCTTATTGTCCTGTCCGTCGTCCGCGGTGGCGATGGTCAAGCAGGTGATCCAGCTGCAGTCCCAGCCGCCACTGGCCGCAACCGCATCGTCGCTGCTCCTACACAACCAACACAGCCAGCCGGCTCAGCACCGGCTCAGCGTGCAGTACGCACAACCGCAGCATCCGCGTCCGCGCGCCCACGGCATGGTGGTCTGATGCGATCGGCCGCCACCGTTACAGCGTGCCAGGTACGACGTGTGTCATCGAGGCAGCCTCATCGGGGTGCAACCAATTTAGTAATTGCGAGCGAAATCATCGCAACAAATGAACACCCTTCCGGCACAACGTTGCAAGCGTCCGCAACAGACATGGTGCCAGCAACAAATCACTTAACATTGGCGGTGCAGATAGAACGCAGCCAGCCAACCAACCAACCAACCAAACCAGCTCATCGACGATGGACAAAAGCAAAAACCGTAAGTAGAGAGTAGTAAGAAGTAAAACATCAGACAGAGAGAAATGAAAAAAACACCCAATAGTTAAGACTACACTGCGAAACGATAAACGCAGTGAAAAGGAAAAAAACACACACAATTACAAGAAGCAAAAGATCTTTAAAACAAAACACAAGAGAGAGCGATAGAGAGAGTTAAAAGAAGAAAAAAAAACACAAACAAAAGAAAACGAAAATACGAAAACCACAAGACATCAAAGGCTGATTTAGTTTTAACATGCGGATAAACAAAAAAAACGAGTTAAAAAACAAACGAAAAAAAAACAATCTACAAAGCCAACCGATTGGGTGACATCGAACTGGCCAGGGGTAAATGGTCGTACCGCACGGCATTAGCCACACTACCATGGCATGATGGAGGCGCCCCGGACCTTTGGACGGAAGTGCGTGACATTGCGCTAGCATATGTTTTCAAGTCACTTGTCTTGACTTATTTAATTCACAAAGCAAGCGCGATCGATCGCCCTCACTGTGCCACTATTGCGTCTCGCCAATCGTCGCTCGTCCGCCCCGACAACCGGACTCGACTCGCGATCCTGCCAGCGGCTGCACTGATACAATCTTCTGACAAATATACCGTCCGATAATCAAAACATCAAACAATGTAAACCTCACACACCCATGTTCCCCCAGGTTAAAGCAACAAACACTCAAACTATCCGGACGGAAGTGGGGAGTGTGAGGATCGCGATGGAAGGATCGCCGTTCGTACTGGTGGTGAGCGTGAGAGTGACTGGGCGCCTCCATCGATCGTTACCGCCGCGGCACGACCGCCGTACCGAATGATCTCGAACCCGTTCGCTGTGCCGAAGAAATGTGAAATAAGGGTATTTAAACAAACACACACACACACGTACGCAAAAAGAAGATTACAAAGATGTAACACAAAAGATCTGCAATTCGAGAAGGGGAAGGGATATGCAAAATGAGGAGCAAAAAATGGAAAAATTAAAAAATAAAACCCACTGCCAATAAGTTTAATGAAGCGAGGGCGATAAATGCCGACACCGACTCAAATGCAAAAAGAAGGGTTAAAAAGAGAAAAGCAAGGGCAAAAAAGACGCAAAAGCTCGCCACTAACGCGTTGTTAGCTATGTGAAGAAGAGGAAGAAAAAACATGCAGGATGTAAGTAAGGAAGAAGTTATCACAAAACCAAGCGTACATCGCTGAAAGGTGAAGGCAGAAGGCAAAAAGCGAAAGCATATTGTTAGTAACAGCATCATAAGTAATCAACAGCAAACAACACAAGCAAAAACCTAAGCAAACCACAAGTAAAAACGTATAAACGTAATTCGTAAACGTAAATTCTCTACTGCAAGCGATAACAACAACATTAACAAAACAAACAAACGCAAATTCTGTCTATCTGTGTGTGAGTGTATGTAATTGTAACATAGGAGAATAAGTAACGAGGGGTATGATCGGTAAATGAAGATTATAAAGCAAGCATAATTAAGGCCACAAGCAGACACAAGTGCTCGAAACACACACACACACTCACGCGTTGGTACCTACTGTGTATGTTTACCTACAATTAAAAGCGGGTTGTATGACGATACCGGCGGTTGGAGTTGGAAGTTATGCATGCTAGAGGAGAATCCTGATGCGCCAGCACCGACTGCACCGGCCTAGAAAACAGCCACCGTTTTTCCCTCCCTCACCAGCTAATGCTCCTATTTACCAATTTTACCAACTACTACTAAAATTACTAAACGAAAACACACCTATCGCCGTTTACGCGTACGCCAAGCATAGAGTGGGCAGAAAAGCGGGTTTCGATAAGCATATGGGAGCCGTGGTCACATCTGAACGCGTACGACCCTCCCCACGAAGAGTTACCCACGAGTCGATCGATCGTCACCGATGGCCAGCAGCGAGCCCTGTAATGTGTGTTGTTATACTTTTCCTACACGCTTCTCAGTCTCCCGCTTAGTGCAGCAGAGCAAATGTGATACCAAGCGGCGGGACAATCATTACTGTTTTTGACCCCGTTGTGAGTACCGAGCTTTTAAGACGCGATCGTGCGCCTTGGCACGATCGTTTACGGCAGCATTGTTACCGGGCTTTTTTTCTTCACAAGCGGTGAAAGCATACTTTGCCAATGCTTCGAAGCTTTCCTTCCCCTTTGGAAACCGATACGACAAGGTTAATTAAACCTTGTACTGTTGTGCGTGGTTTAAGGGGGATTTCTGATTGTAAGGGACCCTCTGGACACGGTCCACCTGGTCCCATTCAAATCCTCGCCGCGGTCGTGGCAGCGGGAACAGTGATCGCTAATGGCAATGATGATGATGACGGTGAACGATGATGGAAATGATACGCAATTTTGCAACTGATGATCTCTGTGAAACTGTTCATTTTTTTTAATTTAATTCTCTCTCCCCGCGCGTAGAGACTTGCATATTTATAAACATTTATTTTTTATTCGTACGATTGTTTGTTTGTTTTACAACGTGTTTTTGTAGCTCGTGTCGTTCTGCGTATCCATGGCTTGCTCTGCCCTTGTCTGGTCTGGTAATTATGGCCAAACATGATTAGTACCGGCAGGAGTGCTTTGTTTCTGTACTGGTGGTACTGCTTCTTCTTCGAGCGCGAGCAACTTGAACTTGGGCGGAGGAAGCATTCATTCTTCGAACCCTTCCATACTGCACTGTGCAGCTGCAGCCAGGTGGCAAGGATATTAAATCAATCAAGAACGCCAAAACACACCGACATTTTTCATTGCCCGAGTATCTCCAGCTTCAAAAATCCCAAAAATTCAAACAATCGGTTGAAACACGCTAATATGTAAGCAACACATGGAATAACACAAAAAAACAAACAAACAAAAGCAATTGGAACGTGAGCAAGAACTGAACCGCTGAGGGTAAATTTTGACAAAAAAGAGGGATGGGGGGTTAGATTACACCGATAGTGATGCTAAGCAAACTCTACACACACACATGTGTATGCGGAAGTGGAGTGGAGAACTCGTGAGGATACTGGCAGGAAATGCATTGGAAAAGCATTCGAATAGTTCAGATTGGTTCAGGAATGTTTGCAATGCCGAGGGAAAAGGGAGCACGTGTGCAGGCAATGGTCCCTAAAGCAGCCACAAGCGCACTGCAGTAACTACTACTACTACTACTACTACTACTACTACTACGACTACTACTACTATAACTACTACTTTTAATGACAATCGTGAGCAAACTGATAAGCAAATGCATTCGATCGCAAGCAAAAGGAATCTTTACGTAGTAAGTGTACGTGTATGTGTGTGCATGTGAATGTGTGTGTGTGCGTGCCATTGCTTTTACACATGCACAAATGATCATCATTTTCCCCATTTCCCACACACCGCCCGGTTTTACCAACAACAATCAGAACAATGGGATGAAGGAATGTTTGATTGCTTGGTGGGTGGCTTTTATGTGGTGGCTGTTTGTTTTTCACTTCCAATTTACCACCACCAAAAAAAACAAACTGGAATCGAACGGGTATGCGAACGAGAGAGAAAGAGACAGAGACATGAAAGAGTAAACAGTAAAGCAACGTTGGAAATGTATTGACAAGACTAAAAACTTTTGCCTATTTATATGTACAAATCGAACAAAAACTGCGGATAAGGGAAGTCGTAACGGGAATGATCGAACACGTGTGTGCTGTGCTGTTTGCAGTACATTAGCAACCCAAACAACGCTGAAACCAAGCATTACATTGGTTCACTTGTGCAAGTGCAGCATTTGGGCAAGTATAATGTGTTTCGTGTACCGTTCCTTGTGGGTTAGGACCACAGAACATACATACATATATACATACATACATACGCACACACACACACATACAAAACATACACCATTTGGGAGATAGTAGCGAACAGGATAGCGATGTGTTTGATAGCAGGAATCGATAAGAAAGCATGTGGCATAACCGAGTAGTGATGTGACTTACGAACGTGTGTGGATGTGTGTAAAACGTCTCTTTGTCCGTGTGTAGTAGTGAAGCCGTTTTTTAAGTGTAATTTTCCTCTCACAAAAAAACCCCGTTTTATCGTGTTTGTTAGTAATGAAAGGTGGACAGGTGGTTGTAATCGTAAAAAAAATGCAAGCAGGAACGAACAGGAGAGAATGTTAGGAAACGCATTACCCATAATACCGTGTGGATAGCTTAAGCCGGTTTTGAAAGCGGAACAGAAGCCAGTTAGGATGATGCGCATAAGACATGCCATGGAGAAAGAGAATGAAAGAGAGAGAGAAAGAGAGAGAAAGAGAGAGAGAGAGAGAGAGAACAAGCAAGTGCATGTAACATGATACAGAAGTAACACATTTAGCACCTCTTCATCTAAAGCAAATGCACTCCGCCATTTTACCACTCCTGCAAAAGGCAAGTAAGAAGTAACAACAAAAGGATAAGAAGAAGACGGTCAAATAGAGCACATAACAGAACAGAACAGAGAACCGAAGAGAGAGCAACACAGTTGTACAAAACAAACAAACAATAGCACACGAATAAACCAGACAAACGAATGATTAGTGTACTGGACTGGGCGTTAGTAGACGACGAACGTGAGCGAGGACAGAGATGATGAATATAAAGCGCAGTAAGCGAAGAAGTGGATCAGTGGAGGAGGAACAAAATATGGCGCATTATTATCGGGGTTACCGTATTTTATCTGTTTTAATATATGATTATTATTATTATTATTTTGTTGTTTTTAAGCGAACCAAGAAAAAAAACATACAAAAAACACACACACAAACGCAAAAAACACATACACACTCATACCCATGAAAAGTAAAAAGTAAGCATCAATGTGACAATGTGTTGTACAGTAGTAGTAGCAGCAGCAGCAGCAGAGAAGTGCGATAAAACATATAAGTAAGGTATTGAAACGAATCCCTAAGATTTAAAGAAATCGGAGAGAAAGCAAGAGGGAGAGAGAGTTACTAACAAGAGATAAAAAAAGAGGGAAAAAGAAAACGGTGAAGTAAAGTAAGTAAGTTACAAGAAAAAAAAACAATGGAAAAGAACAAAAAAAGAGAAACGAAAAGAGAGAAAGAGAGAGAGGAGAGAAAGCGAGAAAGAATTGATTCACACCCACCTTTATGCGATATAAGTTATTTCGTACGTTATAATCTGTTAAGCGTTAGTTTTAACACAACACAAACAAAACAAAACAAAATAACAAAAAAAAAAACCATTAAATCAGCAAACACGTGATTGCTGGTTTTTGTTTCATACATCTATACATAAACATAACTTTTTTTTTTGTCTACCACTTAAGCATAATTTAATGTTGAGCAAAACGACACACGAAAGCATTACTAAACACACTAACTAAGCTAAAATCAAACACACACACACACCACCAAACACACACCCGCAACACGGAAACGCTTCTCATCACCACCATTTGTACTTCGTAAGCTTTAAGCTTTAAGAGTTCACTATTTTACAACGTTCTATTTTTAAATAGCGTAAAATATCCTTTCCCTGCTATGGGGATGGATGAATACAGCAAATCGGCAAACTTCGGACACAAACACACACGCCGCAAACGCAGGCAAGCTAGTGGTTAAATCGTTACAGACATCGTCAGCTCTCACTACAAAGTGTCTTTCCTTCTGCTTGTGCACAAATGCACCAACAAAAGCAAACAACAAGTTAATTCGTTCAGCAACCAATTGTTAAGAAGCACTGTTAGATTGTTCAAACAAACAGACAGACAGACAGTCAGCCAGACAGACACACTAAAACACACACACACGCATGCATGCATGCGATTCGGTGCATCCTTTGTGCATTATTATTATTAATGTTATTATTATTATTATTGTAAAATAGTGTCTCGCGACATGCTGTGTGTGATAACTGCGTGTTTGTTCTTTTTTTTTTTATTTAATTTTGCTGTCTTCACTTTCTACTTTGTCTGTTATTAAACATAAACCCCCCCCCCCCCCTCTCATAGTACCGATCCGTTTATTTGAGAGAGGATATATGAGATGGCTCAGAACGGAGTAAGGATGCCCCCGCGGGAGATTTAGTGAGATAAGTGGAGGAAGGAAGCAACAATGCAGAAAAAAACCAGCGAAATAAAATGAAAACAAAACGAAACCTAAATGCCAAGGCCAATTAAATAAAGGGATGATAATGATGATGATGATGAAGATGATGATGATGATAGTATCTCTGTAAAGTTACGTTAGCCAGATAAGGGTAGGCACGGTCGCATAAATGCAGTACAAGTTACACAAGCTTCTTGCACATCGCTTACACAACGCGCTATCTGCACGCTCTGGTACATTTGTTCATTTGTTTCCTTTCATTTTTCCTCTCTGTATGGTTCTTTCTTTTCGGTTCTCTCTCTCGCTTCTTTCCGTCTTGCTTTCATTTTCACTTACAATTCCCATTTATTTTTTAATAACGATATTGTTCTTCTCGCTTCTTTCACTGCTCACACATTAATAAAAAACGCATTCATTACTAATTTAGCGAGCGACTCATAATGTTACAATTTGACGCCAAACGCATCGGCCGGCGCCAGCAAATGCCTCTCCCTTGGCATTGGTCGTTGGTTGGTGCGGCACGCAAACGAAAACCACTCTATTTATCTGCCATTTATACCTAAGATTACATTTATTTACGCGGAAATCGGACGTATGGATAACGGTGTGTCCTCTGTAGCTCTAGGAAGTGAGAAGAAGAAGAAGAATAAGAAGCAGCAGAAAAAGAAAACGAAATAACAACAAAAGCTAGAGTTCCAAAGCTTTTGTAGCTTTCATTTTCAGTCGGTTTTATCGAGTTAGTTTTTTTTTAACGATTATTATTATTGTACTTCCCACCATTCATTGTGCTTTATACTTTTAACCATTTCGTTTGCATGATTTGGAAACCATTTACTTCCTTCGTCTCTTTCTTTTCTCCAACTCCGAGTTAAGTGCATTAAGTGAAACGAAAGTACCATGTTTTTTTTTACATTTTACAATAATACTTTTAGCTGTAACAAATATCAATAACAACAACAACAACAACAAAGCAGCGAAACAAACAATGGTAGCGAGCCTTACGCGCTTCCGTTTTCTTCTTCTGCTTTGATTTTTGATCGTGATTTTTGCCACCGTTGAGTTTAGTGTTGCAGTTGTAGGTAGAAGAAAGAAGTGGCCAGTTAGTCAGTGGGTAGTAGCAATGTTAAGCAGATAATTACATTTGTACACTACTACTACTACTACTACTACTACTACTACTACTACTACTACTACTACTACTACTACTACTACTACTACTACTACTACTACTACCACTGCTATTAGTACTGGGCGGTTTTAAGTTAGTTCAATTTTTTTACTTCAACCCCCTTCTTTTCGCCCGGCTGGTGATGGTTGAGATTAACATTTAACAATCAAACAACGTACACACAAACACACACACAGATATATACATCCACAAAACTCACACTAATGCAAAGGCTTAGCTGTTAATGTAGTTAAATATATTAGGGTTTAGTATGTTTATTTCATATGTTTTTTTTTCTCGCCCTCCGAAATTGATCTTTTCTTGCTGTCGTTGTTAACACACTTATTTATTTATTATCCCAAGAACCATATTTTGCCACCTAAGACGCAGGGAAAAGGATAGAGGAAAACGTAAGGAAGAGGAAGTTAGAACGATATAGAGCGATAGAGAGAAAGAAAAAAGAGAGAAAGAGAGAGGAAAGAAAGAGAGAAAGAAGTATATTTTTATTTTTAAGCAACAAAGAGAAATGAAACGGCAAGATGAAAGCTATATATATATAAATACAAAATGGAAGCATAATCAACTTACCGGCACTTACCTTCAAAACACACACACAAACAAAAAAAACATGGGCAAACAATCACTTGCAAGAGCAAACATATTACAAAAAAAAACAAAAACAAAATGCTGTAAAATATACACATACAATATAAATGCTGTCGAATGCAACGTGGAAAAGTTACTGAGCGGGGGGTAAAAAGGGCACAGCAAAATAATGGGTGCAAAAACGGACAAACTCGACCATTCGACGATTTGCGTTCTCACTACTATATATATATATACGTCACAATACGCTCACGGTACGCGCGTTGTCAGTGTTTCGGTTGCTTTGATTGCTTTGGCTGTACGCGCATGTAAAAGCATGTACAGAGAACGCTAATCATGGGCAGCGCATCTACCTTGATCTACCTGATCGGATCGAGCGTTCGCGCAAAACGTTTGCGAGCGGGGAAAAGAATGGAACTATTACAAAGCTCATGCAAAACACTGAAACCCGCCACAGACACGGAACGGTTGTGTATGCAAACACTATTTAAATCACTAGCCCCCCCAAAAAAACACACACACAGACAAACAGTGCAGTCCTGCAGTCCAGTAGCGTTTAGTAGTAGTAGTAGATCGCGAATCGATGTCGATGGATGTAAAGTTGTAAATAGATAGAGCCAAACAGCCCCCCACTCACTACCCCGAACTCCCCATCTCAGCTCCCTGTTACAAAACTCAAATCGTCATCATCATCATCGTCATCATTATCATCATCATCTTCTTCACCACGTTACCACATTGGTGGAGTACGATGATGATGGTGTTGGCGGTGGTGGTGGTGCATGAATTTTGACTACCTCGTGATTCGGTCTCGACTTATCATTGCATTGTTTGTTTGTTTGTTTGTTTGTTTGTTTGTTTGTTACCTTGCCGCCTGTAACTTTTCCTTTCCTCTTATTTTCCATTTAGTAAAATTATTTTTCTTTAGCAGAATTTTTGTTTAAGTTTAAGAAGTAGCTTCATTTGCACACCGTTTAACTGCATCGCTAAGGGATAGTTTTTGCTGCTGGCATGTTTTGTTTAGTTTCGTGTGTTTTTTTTTTTAATAAAACCCCTACAAAATATGTAAGGCACAGGGCGGGACCCTTTCAGCAAGAGCGAACCAGAGAGAGAAAAAGAGAGAGAGAAAGAGAGCATGATGGAGCTATGAACCGTGCGTTAAACCAAAACAAACTGCAAAAACATTACGAAATAGGCAACACAGCAAAAACTAAGTAAGCAAAGAAGATGGAAAAGAAGAGTAAGTGAAAAGAAGAGAGGAAAAACACTCACACACACAGAAATAGTTTTAATCGTGCAAAAAGTAACAGAAGAAAAGTAAAAGAAGAAACGTGCCGGAAAAGGGTATATGGATTGCGACGCAAAACATGTATTAAAGTTGATGAAATAAGAGCAGATAGTTGTTTCTCTGAATCATGCTAACCAGCAAAGCAAAACGAAACAAAGGCAAGCGATTGTTAAGAGCGGAAAGTGGTGAACCGAATGTTGGACACATTGACAAATGCAAACTGAATCAGTAGAGTAAATGTGTAATAGCAAAGCGTAAAGAGACAAAAAGAGAAGTAAACGTGTAACGCGTGAAATAGAAAAGAAGAAGAAGCAAGCCTTTTGTTGATAATGGTACACTTATTTTGGATTTTGAAAGCATGAAACAAGTAAAATTAAAATAAAACACACACAACATTATCCACAATCCCTTTTTGCAAAACATACAAAACTCAATGAGAAAAGGCAATACACAAAGCACAGTAGAGAAAGAGAGTTGATGTTATTGAGAACAAGCGTGCAAGACCGGTAAAGATTTCAAAGGGAATGAGAAAAAGAAAAGAAAACCATGCGTTCAAAGAAGCAACAAAAAAACACACACACATAAGAAAACAACAATGCGCCAAGTGTGTAAACAGATAAATACGATGACATGATGATGACGATCATGTGAAGATGCTGCGAAAGGGACTGTTTCTCTCCCCCCCGGGAATGGGTCTGTGTGTGTGTGTTCGACAAAATTTAGGCAAATTTTCTCTATTCGGCCAACGCAAATGATGCAAGCGAACACCAAAACGAAAACAAAACCGAACTGAAAACCGGGAGAAAACGTCCCCCCTTTCGGCGGGATCGTCGTTGTCGCTTTTAAGCTCTCACAAACGTACGGTAGTGTACACACCAGCGTAGGGCGCACGCGCAAAAACGCACCCTTCTCACACGCACACACTCACACTCACGCTTCAAACGAAGAGTAGTCGTTGATCATATCCCGCAGGATCATCGCACATCATTCCCAATCAAAACAAAAACAAAGGGCGAGCATAAAGTACGGCAAAGCCTACTGCGAAAGCAGGCGCATCGAAGGGGGTTGCAGGCAGTGCAGCTATGCATACACGTATGTGTGACCGTATGTGGTTGTGTGTTGTTACTAAAAGTCAAAGAAGAAGAAGAAGAATAAGAAGAAAAAAGAAAAGCTACTCACATACACACTGACTGGTTACAAAAAGCAGAAAAGAAACGAACAACAACTTGTTGATACTGTGTTTTCACGCGTCTAAGCACTTCAGTTTTGAGTTTGAGTTTGAGCTCCGTTTGCAATCGTCATCTAACTCGTTTACCACTCGTTATCTAAGCTCGTTATTGTTATTGTTCAATGCACATTCGCCCAACTTTCCCCCAAAACACAAGTTGTTCACAAAGAACAAACACTAATGCAGCTGTGAAACGTGTGTTAAACTAAAGAAACAACTGAAATGTGCGAAATTGAAATGGTAAAAAAGAACACACTTTAAAACGTTAAAATACAATTTGCATACACACATACACGCACATACATGAAATGTCTGTGCATTTGTATATTGTGTTTTTCTTTGTTGTGCTAATTCCCGTTGTTTGTTTTCTTTGCTTTTTGATAGCAGCGTGTGTTTTTGTGTACTGTTTTTTATGTTTTTTTGCAAAATGTTTGGTTTCAGTTACTTTTGATTTGTTAATTGTTTTCTTTTTTCAGTTAATTATTTATTAAAGATGCTACAAACGTTCGGCGCCACTAGTTTGTTTGTTATTGTTTGTAAAAGTTAAAGAAAGGGCCGAACCAAAACGTGCAAAAAATTTAGAGAGTAACAAAAACATAAAAAAAACACATAAGACACATTGAAACCAATGAAACACACACAATGCACATACCAAACACACCAAACAAAACGTTATTTTTTAAAAAAAGAAGCAAACGTTCGTTTCACCTTTCCCAATCTTCCCTCTCTCTCTCTCTCTGCCACTGCACTCGATGCTGCTTCGCTTGGGTACCATGAGTGAGGAGATTCCGATCATAAGAGCGGAGCAAGAAGCTTCAACAAGAAGCACCCCATTTACCACCACAAACCAGATAAACGGGATATGATTGATCCAACGCGGGTGGTCGGAAATGAGCAGAAGAAAGTAAACTGTGACCAATGATGGGAAACAGAAACAAAAAGAAAAAAAAACTACAAATTATTACTAAACACACAGCCAACAACATGAAGGAATGCAATGTCGCATCCGCAAGGCGTAGTGTGGAAGTAAATCGTACAAGATCGGTACGAGGTGAGTGAGTGAGTGTGTGTATGTATGTGCGTGGAAAAATGAAGCATACACATTGGAGATAAGCGATACAAACGAGATAAGAAAATGAAACAAAAAATACACACAACAAATAAAATAACAAACAAAGCGACAAATACCGGAGCGAAACAATGATCATAATGGATGATGATGATGAAAGATGATGTTCAAATGCGATTTGAATGATTTTTTTTTCTAGTGTTAAGTAAATACAATATTATACATATTACAAATATATACACGGTATTAGATAAAGATAAATCTGAACGATTGTTGTTGATTTTTTTTCACTCTCTCTCGTTTTGGGATGGGAACTTGGGTCCGTAATACATTATATCACAGTAAAAATTGGAAAGAAATGCATCCGTTTTCTTTGGATGGAAAAAACGGGCTAAAATCCGAATACGAATCTAATGTACCTATGAATCTAATAGGTTTTTGAGTTACGAACAATGCTCCATCTCTATTGGATTTTTTTATGTTAATGTTTCAATTAGTGCCTAAATGCTGAATATATTGATATTTCATTTTTGTTTTTGTTTTGCTATTCTCCTAAACCTTTTTTAACCTCCATTTACTGCTGAACTAATTAGTGATTTAATATGACTTTTTTTTTCAAACATTTACATTAAAAATCCCGATCCCGCAGCACAGTGACGATGATCTTTGGAAAATGACGACGTTGTTCGCAATACAGGGTTTCCCACGATTTATTGGTCAGTTCCCATGATTTTTTGGTGGGTTCCCACGATTTTTTGGTCGTATCCCATAGATTTTTGGTTCGTTCCCATAATTTATTGGTATTTTCCGATTGGATATCAATACAATTGGACCAAAAAATTCTGGGAAACGACCAAAAAATCGTGGGAACGCATCAACAAAATATGGGAACCCACCAAAAATTGATGGGAACCGACCAATAAATCGTGGGAAACCCTGTAACTATCTTCTCAAAAGTGATATTTCATTACGATGATAAAACTGCAAAATAAAATACTGCCATTTTCTTTACAATTATAACATTGTATTTTCTTTTTTTTTTATTCGCATTGACGGGCGCTCATTCAAGCGATTTCACATTCTAGCGGTACACATCGATCGCGCACCTAAAGAAAAAGCTTTCCAAGAAATAAAACTAAATACAAACTAACGTCCCTCCCACCCGGCAGTGGACCCCTTTTGCGGGTTGGACGTTTGTGCGTTCTACGCAAACGAATAGTGTGCGTGCGCGCGTTTCATCTAAATTTCGCTCCAACGGTGGTGATGTGTTTAGAACACTGCTCTGCTAAAATCGGACGTGTGCCGCACACACACACTACGTTGCGGCATGCAGTTGTAGTAGTAGTAGTAGTAGTGGTAGTAGATATAAGCTTTTTTTTCGGGGAGTAATGGCCGGCTCCGGGGTAGCGTCAAAAGCGTTCCACGCGAGGTTCACGACGTAAACGCCGGCAAACCGAACTGTTCCGGGTGGAAGTCCTCGAGTGATTTCAGCACAACCGTCGCGTGCTTCCGCTGGTCCTCCTCGATGTGCGGATCGGGCACCATGACGGCCTGCATGCCGGCCGCAATCGCTGCCGTCACACCGTTCGGCGCATCTTCAAACACCAGGCACTGGTCGGGAGCGGGCCGGTCCGGGAAGCGGTCGGCCGCGACCAGGAAGATGTCGGGCGCCGGCTTACCTTCCTTCACGTCGGGATCGGACGAACCCATCACCTTGTGCCCGAACAGCTCGAACAGCTCGCGGTGGTTCTTTGTCTTCACCTCGACCGAATCCGCTCCCGAGCTGGTGGCCAGCGCGATCGGCACGTTGTGTTTGTGCAGATGGCGCACCAGCCGCTCGGCGCCTATTCCATCGCAGACAAAGGACGAGAAAAATGGGTAGCCAATTAGCAGCAGTGTGTAACATTCCAATCGGAATTAAAACACATGGACATGAGCATGAACGATCTACAAGCGAATAAGAAAGACTCATGCAAAGCTTCACTTGTTACGTCGTGGTCGTGGTGGTGGTAACAGAAGGGATATTGAAAGGAATTTTTACAGAAACTAACAAAGGAAAGATATGCAAGCAATCGGCCAACAACTGTTAGTAGCACACAACACGCACCGCAACACCGGACCAACCACAACAACAACAACAACAACAACGACAACAACATCAACACCGGGTGGCGTTCGAATCTGACCTTGCATTAGCGGCGCCCGGCCGAGGTGTAGCAACTGATCGCGACGGAATCGCGCCAGAAACTCATCCACCGAGCAGGGCAGCTTCAGATCGTTCACCAGTATCGAGCAGGTGCGCTGTTCCGTTGTGCCCATCACCTTCATGCGCGTCGGCCACGGGTACGGCGAGTTGTACGATTTCAACAGATCGCGCAAGATGTTTTCGTAGATCTTCTCCGTATCTGCGTGCCAATGCGCGAGATGTGGTGGTTGTGTGCCGTATCAGCGTACCATGCGGGACAATACAATGAAGCGGGAATAAGGAAGGACCAGTAACCGCGGGGCAGGGATAACAGAGAGAGAAAGAAAGAAAAAGAGAGAAAGAAAAGAAAACGCAAAAAATAGTTAGGACCATCCGTTGGGGGCGCGCACATTACCTGGCATTAGCTGACACTCTTCCATCACGCGATTGATCCGCTCGGTCGATATCTGCACGTACTCGGCCGGTGTCAGCGGTAGCTCGAGGGCGGCGACGATCGCTTCAGCCGCTTCGTCCCGCTGCAGTCCCATGATCGTTTGCTTGATCTCCCACGTGTACGTTTTGCCGTACGGTTCCGCGATCGATTGCGTTACCTGCGTGTAAAGATTTTCCGTGTCTGTCGGTTGTCCCGTCGTGATGCCGACACAGAAACGGACACGCGCACAGAGTGCGTATGTGGGCAGAAATTGTTTACATTACAATGGGTTATAGGTGTTTGTGTTTTGCATGTTTTTTTTTTTCTTCTTCTTTTTTGTCTCTTTGTAGGCCAAGGCAGCAGACAAAGGCGCAATCATAATAGCGCGCTTCGATCGTGCCTGCTTCTCTCACACGCGAACCAAGGGAAACCGTTGAAAACTTGCATGCATGAAATGTTTCACCATTCGTTTGAGCTGGGGGAAATATTTCATTCCCACTAGCTTCACCATGTGTGTGGGTACTTTGCTTGCAAATTTTATTTTAAAGGTTTTAATTTTATCTTTAAAACAGCAAAAAAAAAACAGTATTCTATGTTGAGCTTGATATTGTACCCGAAAGTAGCAGGAAGTTTTTGTTGTTCTTTAATAATAACAACACTTCAAACCATGGGTGGCACACAAATAGCAAAGCAACGGTCGGAATTGATCATTCCGAAGTTTACCCATCAAAAGATAAAACAAATAAAACATTAATCTAAATAATTCGACCTTAATTTGCCGCCTTTGAGGTGCAATTGGATTGCATTCAAGTATTTCATTCAAATACAACCACACTCACGGACGATCTGACCATCTGTGACGTCGTGTCTAACTCAAGTGGTTCCCTACTATCGGTCCTCCTCGAGCTCTTATCGCATATTGCCGGTCGTAATGAAGGTAGCAGCATACGTAAGAAAAAGAAGCGCATAGTACGGGGTAAATCGGGAGCGTATTTAAATGATGAAATAAGAGCCAAAACCGCCCATACACCGTTGCATGATGATGTGCCCAAGGTGTTACGACGAAACCAACCCAGGATCTCCTTTCGGGGGTAATTATGGGAGGTAATTATCGCCTGTCTGGCTAATTAAGTACCGTCAACGAGTACACAGCCGTTCGCGCAAGCAATCAAGAAAATTGGATAGATCGCTCGTATCGCTTCCCAAGGATAAGCGACCTCCTCTTACACGGGGCTGTTGGTTCGATATTCAATCAATTTCTACTGCAGGTCAGGTCAGGAATCGCGTGAAAAACACGAGACGAAAACATTGTTTCCAGCGCCGTAAGGTATTATTCAATGGTTGAAAACTTTCTAACGGCAAAACAGCAAGAGCACAACACAACACACACTTCCTCCAGGGAAAAAAAACAACAACAACACACCATGCACCGGTTTCTTCCTTTTTTTGCACACATGCCAACTAGACTGCAAATCCATCGACTAAATAAACTTGACACTGAACCCCCGGTGCTCCTGCATACACTGCAGGACGAACGCAGCTGCTGCAACACAACAACACAGCACACAACATGCACGCAGCGCCGAGCACAAGGCCGAGCATCCGAGCAGGCCGGGACGAAACGGAGCGACCGAAACGAACACCGGCACCACACCCTCAGTCCCCCGGGGCCAGGCACACTTACCAAGCAACAGCCCGTCCATGTCGAAGATACAGTGAGTCACCTTGCGGAACGACGACATTTTGCTTCCGGCCGTACCGAGCACCGAACCACTACTACTACCGAATAACCGGCTCATCGTGGCAGCGGTCGTGCTTTATACCGCGCGTATGTTTTCTGTCCGCTGCTGTCCGCTCTCAGTGTGTTCCTTCCCGTTCCTTCCACGGTTCGAACGGTTGCACTGCTCCGGCCACCGGTATGGATTCGTCCTCCGCGAAACAGATGTTTTTGCCGTTGTTCTAAACAACACTAGTCGGGGGTGGGGTAAAGAGAGAGAAACAGAGAGAGCCTGTGCAATACACAAAAGCAACCAGCGAGCGAGCGTTAGTACATTGGCGAGCGGTACGGTGCGTAACCGGAAGAAATCACGCTGATTCTCCCTCTCTCTCTCTCTCTCTCTCTCTCTCTCTCTCTCTCTCTCTCATAACCAGGCTTGCGGGAGTGAGAGAGAGAGTGAGAAAACGAGAGATGTTTCGCTCGGTTCCAGCCGTTTGTAGTGTTTGCAGTTTTCTACTCACTCTCGCGATCACGATCTAGGATGCGCCGATTTACGCTGCGTTTCGCTGTATCCTTCGGAGGGAAAATTGTACTTCCTGTTGCGTCTGCTGCTGCTGCTGCTGTATGAGAGAGGTAATGAAAACATGAACATAAATAAAATGAATATCTTGCCACTTGCAGAAATCGGACGGGTAAGCAAGGGAAGGGGGGGGGGGGGATTTATCATACGACCACCGTTCCTTGTTTCATCGAACCGCGCCAGACAAGCACAACAAAGCGCCTCCCAGACGGACCAATGTATCATTTCCCGAAAGAAACCATCCCTGCTTTTCAAACTACTGCTTCAAATTGAGGTCATGGTCACGGGGACGGACGGACAGGGGAGATCGGTTTTGATTGATTTTCTTTTTTACTTTCCCATCAAACAGACATAAAGGAGCCCTACAGAAGGTAATCTGTTTTGCGCCGAGATGGATTCTACAACATCCCGCAAGCAATTAATGCACGTTCAGCACGTTGTTCCTCCTTCTCCCCTAAGGGGCTAGGTGAGCATCTATAACACCGGCACAGATTGTGCCTGTTGAATGGGGTCCGCCGTTTCCGGGCGAAAGATAACACACAATCGACGCACACAAACGACCCGCTCAAAATTCATCATCCACCAAAAACCAAATCAAAAAGCAGCAACCTCCCTCCCCCAGGAATTTGAGGTGTGTTTGTTTTTTCTTCTGCTCGGTTCTTATGTAACTGTGCGGGGTGTTGTGCGTGACTGCAAGGGAATACTGCCCTGGCGATTGCTTTGTTTCCCTATTACCCTACTCGCTTGAAAATGGGTCGTTATCATTCGCCAAGAGCGTGCGAGAAACACACACACACACACACACCATCCGTCCGTCCGTACCTCGTAAGGCAATAGAACTCGTTGTTTACCTGTGCCGTCCGGATGGAATGGTCACACTGCACGCTCGTATCAAGGGCGTCGTACTACACGCACTACACCAACACTGCACAAGCAAATGCGGTAAGAAAAGGTGTCCTCGTATCAGGCGAACGAAACAACCCCCCGAAGCATAACAATGTGCAGAACGGTGGCGAACGCCCGAAACAATCGCAACAATGCCGCGCGGCCAACTGCAGTGTTTTGTTTTGAGCGTGTCAAAAACCACGTTGCCTGCTTTGACGTTTGCACAACTTTTTTTTATTTTTTCAAATCGACAGTTGACTGAACGAGCATTTGATTGGGAAACAATGTTATCCTGTGATATTGCACTTTCTACTTTCGCACTTATCGCACTTATGTTGTATACATTTTGTAGCAAGTTTATTACAAAGCAATAATTAGGTGGTAACATGGAAACACTATCACTATTTGAATTAACAGAAGATTGCAGTGGCAAAAAACAGTTCACCAACGAAACTTGCGCTGTGTCTTTGAGGAGTCGGAAATGAATTTTAACGAATTGGAACTCACCTCAAAGTGGTACATTACCAGTTAAAAATACTAGTACATCAAGAACGTTTGAATGATTTTAAATAAGTAGAGTGAGAGGAATCATCAATTATTCACTGTACAACTCGATGGCAAAACGAATTATCTCAATTGGCAACATACATTTTCCTCACTTTAGAAACTGTCGATTCACATTCGCATTCCTTAACTAGCTAAAACAATAATCAGAATATAACAGCTCTCTCTCTCTCGTGCTCTATCGCTACCATTCGCTTGCGCAATTATTATCACAACCTTGCAAACGTTCAAAACCGTTAAAAAACCCCTTCTTTGTAGCATTGCACCGTAAAACAGCATTTGTACGGTATTTCTTCGTTCTGTGCTGTTTTGCGGCTCATTTTCTCGCTTTTTTTTTGTACGTTTTCGTCCTGCGCCCCTTGAAAACCGGGGTGCCGGATCGACTGAAGCGTTCGTGGCCCGTGCAAACGAACCATATAATACAGCAGATCGTTTGTTTTGCGAGTTTCAGAACGTCCGCTTAAACGTTCGCTACTGCTCTCCCCCCGGAGCTGAGAGTGACGACGGCGGCACACCCTGACTGTTTAGTTTCCCGGCAATCCGGTTGATGTCCCCCGCCCCCGTTTTCCAATGATTGCGGAGGCTTTCGCAGGAGCTGTGGCTGAAGGCAGCAGCATTTACTCTGTGTATCTTTGGTTTTTGTCCCACCCCGGTTAGCTAGCGCTGGTCGCCTATTTCGGTGGCCCTTCCGGCACATCACCCTCAACCGTGGTGGATGGGCTGTTGCCCGTTCGCGCACCGTTCACCTGTTTGCGCAACTGTTCCCCCTCCGGGACCCACTTTTTCTTCGCCCGCTCAAACGCCTCGATAATGCACGAGCGGAACAGCTTCTGGTGCAGCACGTACGCGCTGACGTGGCCCGCGTCGAGGTATCGAATTTCGGCGCCGGGCCAAATGTCCTCCAGGCTGGTGCAGCCATCGCGCGGAATGTACGCATCGTCCTTCGCGCAGACGGCAATGATGAGCGAGGTGTCGTACGGTACGGAGAAGTTCTTCAGGTGCGTACATTCGTCCATCATGCCGCGCATGAACTGTAGCGCTTCCCGTTCCCACCACCGCTGCTTGGTCGTGTCGATCGGGATGCGTTTCTCTTCCGCCGCGGCGCCGTCCGCCGTCGAGGAGGAGCCCCAGCTGATGTATTCCATGATTTTCGTACCCACGGACTTTGAGGCGGCAGGAGCGATGGCGGGCACCACCGTCGGTGTGACGGCTTTCCCTTCTGCCTTCACCTCCAGTAGCACCGTCTTGGAGCCGCTCGGGGCGGTAGTAGCACCACCTTCCGCCTGCAGCTCCTCGTTGTGGCGCTTGAGCGCCAGGTGGATCTTCACATTGAGCTCGTCGATCTCTTCCTGCGTCAGCTCGCAGCGCACGTTCGAGAGCAGCTTGTTGAGCAGCGGCTCGGACAGGTTGAGCGCGTTCGACCGGTTGATGTGGATGAGATTTTTCTTCTGCTCGTGCTCGGGCGTAGTTTCGCGGATCACGGTCAGGTTGACGTCCGTGGACGGATCGCCGCACACGAGATCGCTCGTTTCGTCAATGTCCTGCCGCAGCTCCTCTACCGACTGGTTGAAGTTCTGTATGAAATGCTTGCCGGCCACAAATGCGTCATCCACCACGGTCACCATCTTGGAGAGCCGCTCGCGGAAGTTACCGTCGGCGAAGTACTGCGTCTCCAGCACGTCCCAGCTGATGGAATGGCTCATGACGCCCTCGGTAAACACGGCCGAGGCCGTCGACCAGGACAGGCAGGGTACGAGCACGAGCGGTTTCGGCCAGTTCGTGGCCGCCAGCGAGGCCATATGGCCGCCCATCGACAGTCCGGTGATGCCGAGCGGGCCGTACCCGTTGCGTTCGCACCAGTTCAGCAGGACGAGCGATTCCAGCACCAGGCAACCGCCCATGACGAAAATGTCCGACACATTTTGCAGGCTGGATGCACTGTTGGATGGAGCAAAGGAGGTAAAGGAAACGTTAATGAAAAGCGCTTTTCTCTAGTGACTCACATTCACCGGCCCCCGGTCTTACCGTTGCTCTTTCGGTTTGCGCAAACCGTAGAAAGGGTTTTCTAAGATAATTGCACCCAAATTCGCTTCCTTCAGCAGCGGTTTGGCAATCAGATTCCGTCGCTTCCAGTAGTACTGCAAAGGGTAGAGGCACCGTGTGAGTATGCTGCGGCCTACACCACCCCACACACCCCGACACCAAAAGCAACTTACATGATCCCCGGTGCCGGCCAGATGGATGCAAATTGGCTTGTATCGCTCATCGTTCCACTTCAGCGGCAGCAGTATCTGGAAGTGAGCGTTCTGTGCCACGTCCGGCACCAGCCCGGGCATGTAGATTTCCAGCGGCGATATGAACTTGCCCTCCAATATTTTGCAGTCCGAGTGGATCTCCTCCTTGGTAATCTCCACCGGGTAGTCACGTGGCACCAGCTGCGAGCAGGCGGCCCGGTTCGAGATGATCTTTCGGAAGGCAAACAACCTAAAGTGGGGGGGGGGGGGGAGGGAAGACGGAGATGGTCAGGCCATTGATCTGATGTAACGATGGGGCGGTAGGAAGTGATTGGACGATTATTTTTAAAAGCCATTTCACCCCCGTATGCCATTCGTCAGCGCTTTGACGGTTGACGTCCCAAGGGACTTTCCCCCTTTAGACAACCCACCCTTTTGGGGGCGAGTTAAAAATAATGCACTTAGTAAAATGCTTCATGTGTTGTTGTGTGCCAGCGATATCACAGCAGCTTCCGTATGATCACAGCGGGTTTACAGTCCACAAATGTCGGCCGATGGAAGTCAACAACAACAACAGCCAAAAATGGCAATTCTACAACGCGACATTAGCATTTGGTGGTTGTGGAAGGTCATGGGAAGGGATCGGCTGCGTATTTAACGCGTGACGGGTTTTGTGTACGTGCGTCCGAGCAGGCGTTGCTTTACACGCTGGAGAACTACGACGGTCCAATGTGTGCTAGATGAGTTTTCATGGCGACCATTTCTTCAACCCAATTTTAATTTAATGACCCTTGTTTTTAATATTACAAACTAACGGCAAGTTCTTCATTCGGAAGAATATTATAATTAGCAAAAAGCGACGCGTGATCCGGTGATAGGTCGCCAGTCATCATCACCCACCCACCATCATCATCACGCAGTAACCGGCATTTTATTATCAGCAGTATTACGTTAGCGCAGCTGATAAGCCAGAATAGACCGTTTTAGCTACATTTTGCTTTCATTTTTTGCTTGCTTGCTTGCTTGCCAAAACCCATTTCCAACAGGCCATGTAAAATGTAAACAATCTCTCGCCTACAGCAGCTGGCAGCACTGCTCTCGCTGTGCATGTGTTGGTGGTACGGTACGGCAACACGTTCGCCACCGTGTGTTGGTATGGTGTACCGCTGTTGCTGGTGTATTGGTAGTGAGTGAAATTTCTTGTTTTTGTTTTGAAAGATATCGGTGTGCGAGATCGTACGATGTTTATCCTTCTTCTTCTTCTTCTTTCCTGTGCATCTCCAGCCTGCGACATGCGTCGGACGTGCGTAGAAGGAAATTGCGTCTTTGCGAAACGCAAACATCCCCCCACGAAAAGAGACACACCTCCCAACGTTATCGTCGTCGAGTGTCAGCGACCAACTCGAACGAATGTAAAGCAACGCTCACACACACATACACCGATACCCCCCACAAGGTGTACTTTTTCGCACGCACGTAAGCACGCTTCCCGTTGTTGCTGGGGATGTTGACGACAATCAATCCAGAAGCTTCTGTACGCGCGGAGTACAACACAGCGCACCACCACGCCAACGCAACCGCTCGCGCCTGTGTCTCCTCACAATGCACAATTAATACACCGCGGGTCAGTTCGGTGGGAGAACACCGGAGTTGTGTTTGTGTTTTTTACCACTAAAAATAGCACACACATCGGTGGGCCACCAAACACATCGGGCCCGAAAAAAAGAGGAAGAAAAAAACATGGACGCAAATGCGTCGCCTGATTGGGGTGCCTGAGTAGTGTGATAGTGGTTGCCAACTAGTGGGTTGGCATTTTTTTGAGGTGGCCAAACGCGCCAACACCTATATCATCACGAGCCGGATAGCGAGGCAAAATTATGTAATTTGACGCGGCGGGAAGCACTATTTTCGGCCGGGACGCTCATTCAACTTCGCACCACCCATACCTTTCGAGATTTTCCGGCTTGCCCCATCCTTTGCAGAAGAACTTGGTCAGCAGCAGCGAGCGATAGAGCCCGTCCAGGCGCGATGGAGGCATGTTGGGTGACGTGTGCTAGAGAGTGATGTCAAACAACAAAGAGGAACCGCACACAGCACACAAACGGCACAACCGTCGCTGAGAGAAGAGATTCGTCTGGAAGGAATGGCACACTTTTGTTTTTGATCGGTTTTGTCACACCACTTTTTCAACAGCAGGCCACTCTTCTTTGCTTCACTTTTCCACTTTTCCTGCCTGCCTGCCTACTCAAGCGCTCTGTTGTGTTTTCACTTTTCTTTTCCTTGCTTCTATGTGTTGCAAAAACAATTCAAACACGGCTCAAAGATTGCAAGAAATCACACCATAGCTTTTCTTCATTCACTGGTTTGCAGCAACTGGCCTTGCCTGCCGTTGGGTTTGTATATAGCGCAATCGTCTGTTGGAGCGTTCGACTCGTCACGACCAGCCGACCGACCGTGCACACACCACCGGTGCTTTGTGCTTTATTCGAGCAATTGACCCTCCATCACGTAGGCAGCGAGCACTTAAATAATTTCGAATAAACAATCGCACACACATGCAGACGCGCGCGCTCTCTCTCGCATATACCCGTTCGTTGGTGGTGTGTGTGTGTGTGTTGCAGTCGGCGCTGTTACGGCTGCTCGTATGTGTGTGTTGGTACGGGAAGGGCTGTCAAAGTGGGCTGTTGACGCTTGTTTTGAAACCCACATTTGGCCGGAATATTTGAAAAAATGTAAATGCCGATGCGGTAAAACATGTTTTTCTATTACATTGTTGGTGGAGATACATTGTCTAAGTAAAGACTTTTTTTCTTTCATTCGAAACAACATAATGATTAGCTAGAAGCTTCACCATTGCTTCATAACTAATCTCTTGTTATCTTTAGTTTAGACTGGTCTTGGAGAAAATTGCAAATAGTCACCCACTGATAGTATTAATCCTGTAGGATTGTAGCATACATGCTCGGCTTTTATCACTTGCTTCCGAAGCTCTTTGTCCTTGAAAAACAACAACACTTTTCCTCCTGGCATTGAGACATTGGACTATTTAGATAATAAATAGCACAATTGAAATCACGCCATCCGAAATAAAAAAAATGTGTCCCCCCCGAACGATCGTTTTAGCGCGAAACTAACACACAGATACAGGTTTCTATTGTGCTTGGCGCGGAATGCGGTGTGGCGCGCTAATGTGCAAAAAATATGCAAAAAAAGCGCGACTGCAACTTCACCCACACAGAGACACCGATGGCTATACTAAATTAGTCACTGCGCGCATTTACCCACAAACATCTGAAACCCACTGAACTACACACGGACGAGCCTCCAAATCGCTTACTGGCTGTGTGTTGTACCTACACGCAGTAAGTTAGACAGTAAAAAGAGTGTGAGAGATCATTCTAACAGGTACTACACAGCGTCGTACTGCACTAATACCATCATCATCGTCCTCACGACTACCCCATACCTCTCGTACACCACGAAAAAAAAGCACATTTAATTAAATCTTGTTTATTTTCGAATGCAATGCATTGCATTTCTGCGCCTCTTGCATTCCTCACTCGCCGGTTGACAAACGATTGGGCCCTTTTTCGTCGCACGATCGCGGAACAGCATAAACAGGGGGAAAACAATAGTTTATCATACTTTTTTTTAGGGGGAAGGAAGGATTGTTTACTCTAATTCCTTTTGCGCAACGGTCGGGCCGGAGGTAAATTCATTTCTCAATCGTTAGAAATAACACGAACCAACTAACATGATATTATCACAATCTTCCATGGGGATTTTTCTTTTGTCAATATAAATTGACAATTATTTGGCCGACGTGTATAGGGAAACAGCAACTAAATGGTATGAAACGGGGAGGGTTAAATGTACCTTTATTGAAAATATCTCAAATCGGTATGGGATACAGTGAGTGTTACAGAAAAACCAACTTTGGGCGCCACACAATACTCTATTATCCTCTCTCGCTCTCTCTCTCTCTGTTTCTTCCTGCCGATGATTGCGCGGGGTCTTCGCCGTTATCTCTCCTTCCCCTTTCCATCTTCGGCGCTACTCTTGAGAGTACTGTCGTTCGAATTCTTCATCGGACGGGCGCGTGTTTACTACTCCTTCCTCATCTGTTCGCGCTAGCATAATGCTGTCTGAGTCATAACTGTGTCTGGTGCTTGCTCTACTGCGTGTGTGGCGCGCTACAGCAGCCCGTTGTTGCACGATTCGAAGCAGAGGATCAATATTTCGCCACAAACGCGACTTGAGATTTGCTTGCTAGTGCGAGAAGTGGGAGGTTTCACTGTAACGTGCCACTGTGTGTTTGCCAGTTTGAGACATTTTTACCTGAAGCCGCCACCGAATCGAAATAATTCAACCGCTAATGTGTCGCGCGTTTAATCCAATACTCTGGTACACACACACCCACCGGGTTTCCTCCTCCACTTGTCTGTTGTGAAAAGCATAGATGGGGTGGTAGAGAACATTAAATGACCTTCTCCTCTTTTCACATACATCCTGTCTTCGCATGTGGACACAAACAAAGACAGACCCCAAAACGAGCGCTGTGTCGGGGGATGGGGAAAGGATAATTCTGTTTTTGTTATTGTTGTTATTATACCAACTTCCATTTTACGAAGCTAACGGTCGTGTATAACAGCTCCCTTTGTTGAAGTGTTATACTAAAAAGTAACAACATTAATGTACCATAAACCAAACCGTTTGTACGCGTGGTTTTGGGGCTAATGCAATGCTAATGCGCGTTAGCGTTAGCATTGTATAATTTTGCCTTAAAGCTTTCGCGTTCAGCTAGGCAATAGGCAGACTAAACATAGGAGAACACAAAACTTACATTAAACATGTATTCATTCGATTGGAAAAATATAATGTAATGTGTTTATCGGGGTTTGCGGGCAAGCGACAAACCAACGCAACGATCCACAACACCACGCCAAGTCCGTACGAATACCCGGAAATAGCGATAATAAAATAGAAATGATGTCAAAATTCGTTTGTTTGTTTATTTGATTTTGTTTGATACTATTATGTTTTCATAGTTCCAGAGAACATCTCCTCTACTGCTCCACTCCACGCTTGCACCTGTGCCGTGTAACTACGTTGCAACACCTCCGCTTATGGTTGCGCTTCCTAGCTTCCCCCTCTTTTGCATACACAGTTACGTTCATATTAAGTAAATGTTTCATAAGTTGTTGTTTATATCGTTTGAAAGATGCAATATAATTGATATTTATACTTTCACATAGCGTGTCGATGCTCGGGGCTCGATCTGAGGGGAAGGGGATCATGGGAGGGATGAACGATAACATCCGCACCACACCCTACCGCGCATTTGTATGCGCCTCCACCAAGTGCCAGTGCCTTGCAGACGTCTCCATCCTTTGTCCATCCGGCTGGGGCGCTTTGCGGTGGGGCTTTTACATTTTAATAACAATATTCGATTCATATAATATAATTCTCATTACTTCTGAAGGGTATCATCATCTACTGTGTCAGATTTCTTTACGATTTCACCTCAAACAGGCATGGGGGGCTTTGCACAGCGATAGTTTGCCGAAGTGCAAATCCATCTCAAAACATTGTAATTCTCTTCTTTTGCTTTTGCACTCCTCGTGTTTGTCTGTGAATTCTTCGTTCGTGAACCCTTACCACTTTTCTCAATAAATGCTTGCGCATTCATTGCGTTAAGATCGAGCTGATCACAACAAAAACCTTGAACGTTCCTACCATCAAGAAAACTTAAGGGCAGAACAAATAAGCTACCAAACTGAATCAATGACGAAAGTAATAGAATTTTAAAATTTCTAATTAGAGCAAACTATAAACTTAAAAAAAGAAAGTTAAACCCAAAAGACCGAAAGACTTTAGTGAAGGAATAATTTACAACCTGAAAGTACGCGAAGGAACTGAGTCCAACAACAAAGAGCCCAATTAAGCCGAGAATAAAACCGTTCCATTCGTAAAACCCCAGTGCAGAGGCAGTTTTTGAGGCCAAGAAAATAACATCTTGAAGTATTAATTAGTAAGTCTATAGGAATATTGCTGCCTGAGTAAATGCTTACTCCTCCGCTTTGCCGTCGGTTCTTTCTCTCTGCCTCTTTCAGCATCCGTACTGCAGCTGCAAAACATATAATTCTATTTCCTCCTCTCCTGGCCTTTTTTTTTTACTGTTCAGGTCGATATCGTCCTCCTTCCTTTACCGTTTAGATTTTGCCTTCGTCCCTTCCGTTCTTGCAGCGCCAGGGCCAGCTTTAGTTTGCCTACCATTTGCCACCTCATCGGTGAATACTATGTACAATTCTTACATGCATTACTTTGTCATAGAGCCACACTTTTACAATGATCTAAACTGTGCACAAAGTTAAATATTAACCCTTGCTTGCGTACCGTTGCTATTTTATCCGACAGCCAATCTTTCTGTGTCTAGTTGCATCCACATCCTACATGCCAATCCAATCCAACGTACGTGGGGGAGGGTTAGCAGATTCTTATGTGTACATAATGGGAAACACCAGTCTGTAGTCTACCGGGTACTAATGTAGCAGACGCTGGGTGTCACTTCTTATCTGTTTTAATAGTTTTTTTTCACGCACTTCTACTTATTCTTTACACTTGCGCACGCTAGCATTGCTAGCCGGCTCATTCCGGTATGGATGGAATGAGGGAGATGACGAAATGTAGCTATCTTACCTTCATATCATACACATTAACTGACAGCAACGATCCATTCCCTTCCCGTTGGCCGGTGTTGTGTGTGTTTGTGTGTGTGTGTCCGTCATATTCGATAGAAATATCCATTCTATGTACTCCTTCTAACGATCCTTTGAATGCTATTTACAAATGATTATTTTTTCCTGAAACAACAGATCTACGATTATTATGTTTGCGTAACGAACACACATTATCCTTCGTGAACGTACCTTGGGTTTTAGATCTAACTTGCATCCCTTCCATATTATTCAACCATGTAAAGTTTTTGTCAGTCGTTTGCTGTTACAGTTCGCACCATACCGACGACCGCCGGCCCTCTGCTTGTCTAAATTATCTTCATCTAGTTCTATTTTCGATGGTCGTTTGCACCATCCACATCTCCACCAGCAGCACCACCGCCTTGGCTCTCCGCCTTCGGTTAAGCAACTACAGCAGCAGCAACAGCGGTAGCTGGTACGGCGACGCTTCCCTTTGTCTGATCCTTACTACTAACATCACCAGCATCAGTAATCGAAGACCGCGCCCCATCGGGAGGGGACGGCGGTTCTCCATTGCGGAACATCGCTTGGCGATGAGTCAGTCAAGAGCAAGCGACCTCGGCTGCGGACGCAGCCGGTGCCGAACTGTTACCGTTACTACTGTCGTTACTACCGCTACCGCTGTTGCTGTTGGTGGTGCTGTTATGTGGATTGCCGTTGGGGTTGGAGGCCGCGGTCGCCGGATCGAACGAGCAGCTCTCGTCATCGAGCATGCCGCCTTCGGCACTGGACGGTGGCTCCTCGGCAGAGCTCGAAGGGGCAGCACTTTCATCCCTTTCGCCGTTTGCCGGTGAAGAGGATGTGGCAGAGGAGGTGGACAGTGTAACGGTGTCGCCCGGGACGGTGGCAGTGTTGGACACGGCTGTATTGGTGGTGGTAGTGGTCGTTTCGTTCCCTTCCATGCTTTGCGTTTCGGTGGTTTGTCCGGGCGTCGTCGACGTCGTGCTACAGAAGCTGCTGTTAGAGGCACCATCGAACTGGTACACATTGTTGCAGGCAGATTAAACGAGAAAAAGAGCGAAGAACAAGAGTAAAGATAGTCGTAAAAAAGTTCCTCTCGGTTTGGATTCGGTGTGCGGAGGACAAATCCAAACGTTGCTACGTGTTGCTACAGCTAAAATTAAAAAAGAACTATGCTGCACTCACGGAATCGTTGCGTCGCTTTTTACTAGCGCTGCCATTGCTGCCCGCCGGCGATGCAGCGACGGGACTGGTCAAAGAGCTAGCCAGATCGCTTGATTTTCGTTTACGAGAACCAGCATCCGCTGGTGACGCCGAACCGTTGGAATTCCCACTTGCACTGGCCGTGCCGCCGCTGCTGCTGGACTGTGTGTAGCTGTCGGAGATCTTTCGTTCGCGCTTCAGCAGATTCGGATCGAGGTACTGGGTAAGCTGCTTTCGTCTCACGTGCCTAGCCTCGATCTTCATGCCATCCTTCAGCAGCTTGATGTGTACCTGTTGGACAGAGCAAACCCCAAAAAGGTTTTAGCATACGGTGCATAGAATGGGCCCCAACAACGAAACGGTTCTTACCGCGTGCTTGTGTACGGAATCGGTGAAGCTTTGTATGCTCTCGGTCAGATCGACGTTCAGGTTCTCGGAGCGTTCAAACTCCAGCCCGATGAACCAGAGCGAACAGAATGGGGTCGGTTTACCGTCCGCCCCGTTCAGTGTGGTGGCCGAGTTTTGTTCGTGCTGCTCGTAGCACTTTGGGTTCACGTGCGCAAGATTGATGTGCTGGTTGCGCTCAAGGTTCTGGATGAGGTAACGTATTTTCGACTCCACCAGACCGCACCACTCCAAATGATCATCTGCATTGCTGGAGGTGACTAGCAATACGATAAAATGACGATACCTAAGGGAAGGAGAACAAAACAAGAAACAGTTGTTGCAATGATGTCTGCGCATTTTGTCGAGCACAAACGCACAAACAATCGAGCCGTAACGTACCGGTAAAAGAAACTCGGTGCCTCGAACAGCTTCTCCCACATCTGCTTGCCCATCATAATATCGTCCGTTATCTGCATGCCACGGTTGAACTCCATCAGCATCACCTTGCGCGTGGAGCTGGACACGTTGAATGTGGAATTTTGCTGCGGATACGCGGGCGTTATGATCGGCATCAGGTGGAACCGATCCTGCACATTTACTCGCGGATCCCAAACCTAACATGCAATTTCAACGAAAGGATCATTTAGAGCTTAACTTGTGTAGCGTTGGTCAATTCCGCATGAACGACAGCATACCTGGAATCCTAGGTTCACGTTGTCGGGCTGTTTGAGCAGAACCGGTTGGGGCCACTTCCAACGGGAGAAGACGAGGAAAAATTTATGCACCAGCGTTGCTGCCACTGCATTCGGATAGAGCTGGCACGTTCTAGCGACCAGCATTGCCCAGGAGACACCTCCAAAGTAACCGAGCGAGTTGGAGTATATTCCATGTCCTGCAATTTTAGCACAAAAAAGGTAACATTAAAGAAAAAACCTCCATAACCGCACAACAACGAACTATCGCCGTCCAATGCCTACTTACGCTTTGCCCACAGCTTAATTGTTCGCAGCGCCAGGCGAAAGTTGTCGATGTTAGGTACCAGCCGCAGGATTTCGTCCGTCACTCGGCAACCGTTCAGGCTGCGGACGGACTTTTGATCCAGGTTCTTCAGCAGCATGTCATCGCGCAGGTCGAAATTGTCGGGAATTTCCTTGAGCGCCAGCCGAGCAAACAGCAAATCGATCTCGATGCCATCGAAATTCATCTTTATAACAGGTACAAACGCTTCCTCTACCGCCTTGCGAACGAAAAGGGCGAACGAAAAGGGCGAACGAAAAAAGGACACAAAAGCAGTCAAAATTACTGATACTACCCCTTCGCGTCGCAACACTACCCCTGTCGCACACTTACCCTACACTCGGTGACTTCCGGCTGCTGCTTCAACAGCTCGAAAAACGAACCGAAGTAATCGGCCCGCTCTATATTGCGCGGTGCCACGCACAGGGCATCAATATCAGCCCCTTTGTGGTGCACCCCGAGCCGGTACGAACCGAAGGTGTAGATTTTGCCGCCAAGCTTTTCGGCCATCGCTTCTGGCATGTTCTTTGAAATCGATACATCCCGCACCCACTGCTTGACGAGCGTGTTCAGCTTGGCGAGAATTTCCATCCGATGGTTCAGTTCCTCCTCGGCCTCAAACACATTAAATGGTTCTGTAAAATAATAACAAAAAAGGCAATCATTCATTAGTTTTGGTTGAGAATACCACCCTCATGTTGTCTTATCTACTATTAGGAGTGAATTAAAGATAATGTTTGTTTCTTATCAGGCGCGTGCGTATCCCACCCACACCCGCTTACCTAAACTTTTTTCCAATTCCTTTGTTTTCTGTATATCCTCCGGCTTTGGCTCAGCCGTACTGATTGCTGACGTCATGCCGAGTGTCTTGGTGGCGGAACCGGATCCGCCGCCACCGTTGGACTGGGACCGCTCGGAGTTCCACATCTTGCACGACGCTCACTTTGTGCAGCCTCTTTGAATGTTATGTTAAGACAATCGAAAACTAATTCACCAATTTGCGGTCACCGTTTTGGCCCTTGGCAGGCGAGCCTCAGTTAGTTTGTCAGAATTGTATCGGCTTCATGCAGCACACGAATGTCCGTTGATATCACTTCATCAAAGTATCTATAAGATGTAGTTCTGTTATTTAAAGCAGATAGCTGAAATTAGATTAAACATTTTTAGTTGCAGTAGATAATACATTTTACCGATTATCTTACCATAACTCCATGCCAGTCTGGAGAACTTAAAAAACCGTTTCCTAGCGGAACCAACACCACTAAGATGTGCAAAAAGTGTTCCTTCTATTGCACACTTTTTCGATGCGCTGTGGAGTTGGCTAAAACTCCTCTCAACAACAGTTAAGCAGCAGCAGCAGTTTCTTCACATTCCTCCAATTTCAGCGCACCCGGTTGGTTGGCGTTTTGCTTCCGGGTCAACATCCGGGCTTCGGGGAATTGTTTAAAGCAGCAGTCTTTCTCACTCAATGTTACGGCCGACGCAGAAGATGATGCGTTTTTCTTTTTCGTTAGTTCTACAAGAGAAAATGAACACATGATCAGTGAAACACTAAAGTAAAGAAACATATAGGACAGTTGTGGCTACCACACTGTCCCGTAACGCTCGAAGGCGAAACGAACGGGTAAAGCACATTGCTGCCCCCGGTAATGGGTCGCTACCCTGATGTAACCCAAGCCACTTTCCAATCCGAGTCGAATGGTGTCGTCATAACGACCACTCTCATTAGGCTGTGCGATTAAAAAACGGCACACGGTAAGCCATATCGTTTCTCGGAAGGATGTTGTTCCAATTTGTTTTTTCTTTGCTAGTCTTATCGCCTTGATTACGATCTTAGTAGGCGAACAATGCCGTGTCGTGCTCTTCTCCGTCGCACCATTTCCTACGGCACTTTAGCTGGCATTCTCACAAAGCCAACACCGTCTGCAACGCGCGTCCTCCTCCTGCGCGGCCGTGAAATGTTGTTCGATAAAAAAAACACACACACACACGCATACTCACCCGTAGTTCGCAAACACCACGTCGAACGGAAAATGAAAAGTCAGCTTCTTTTTCACCAGCAAACTCCAGCCAGCGCAAAAAGAAACACCCCAATGACAGCTCCGGTTCCAGGGTGTGTTTGTGTGTGTGTATGAGGGTGAAAGAAAATTCGGGGTCATACACAGCTACACGGGTGCTGACGGGGTCGTCGTCGGTGGTTGGTGTACCTGCAGCGGGGTAGTGGAGTTTGTAGGCGCGGTACAGCGTAAATGCACGCAGCAAGACGGCAACGCGAACGCGGGGCGTTTATGGTCCACAAACCGCGTTTGCTCTGGGAAAAAGCAACAACTGGATTGATGGAAAGCACACACCAGCGAAAATGCTACGGCAGCTCGCGCAACGAGGGGATGCAGTGGGAGACGCGCATGAAAACAAACGGCTTTACACGGCTGGTACGGCCCCCGGTCGGCTGTACGGGCAACCCTTCCACGGAGGCAAGCGGCGGCAAGACGCGAGACGGTTCGCTTTCAAACAAAAACACGACAGGGAAAAAGGGAGAAAAGAAAACTTAAACGGAAACAATTCTCCCCCCACACACATACACACACACACACACACTTGCGCTACTCGTTCGGGGCTGCACGGCGTAGACCCTCTCTCTCTTTCTCCTTGCGTTTTACCACTTCACATTTCACACACTGCGAAAATGTGCATCTTCACGTGCTTTGCCTTTGCCACACACCACTATTGCACTAGATTGCAATCTAGTGCGGCCTCCAGTCTTTCTTTCCGCACGGCCGATCAGCTCTTTTGAGATTTAGCAATGCTCACACACAGAAAAAGTCCAGCATCATCACGGTCGACGGCGAGCGAGTCCGGATCCTTCGCGACCAATCCTGTGGCACCGAACGCGGAAACGGGAATGCTGGTCTCTGCTCACTGGTAGGAACGCTGAAAACACGCTGCCAACACGCTGGACAGTTCCGGTTCACGCACGGTTGGCCTACGATGGCTGTCGGGTAGGTGGAACTGGTAGAAATTACGGTATTTTCACTTCCTAGTGCCGCTTGCCAAGTCGCGAGGTACCACTCAACGCGCCGCCATTATTATTATTCTCATGAAACGTTCTGTTTCGCGTGAGTGCTGCACACAGTGACGCTCGCTGGATCGCTCCAACTGACAGCTACAGGTCATCGCACGTGACATGAAAACATCGAAAGGAAATCTCATCGAATTTGTGGTGATCTAAAATGACCGTTTTTTTAAACAATCAAATACTTATCTCAACGGAGTGAAGTATGCTGCGAGCATTTTATACGATGTAATTTACATCATTTTGTGTATTTTATTTTCGGTAGAAATGGTCGCACGATTTAAAGATTAACAAATAGTCCAAAATGTTAAGCAAATTGTCTCAGAAAAACTCTAACTAGTAAAAGTTTTTGATGGACAAGAAAATGTTAGTTATTGTACGACGAGGTTAAAGTCTTCAGAAATAATATTTAATTGTTCGCCTTTATTGTCGGGCGATCGTTGTTCCATAGACGCATTACAGTGCGATGAAAATTAAACAACCAAACAAAGAACTACCATTTCGATTCAAAGGACGAATAATGTATGCATTGCTTTATTGTTACACACTAGTATGAGTACAAATATGTTCATCGGATCATCGACTTTTGAGTGTAGTTAAGCTCCTAATAATTAAGAGACCGTTTTCGTAATCTGTTCACCATCCTCGCTGACCGGTAGGACAACCGAACAGCATTACTTAAAACAAACTGGACACATTGCGCCATTGGCTACAACATTGCTCTTCTTTGCCGCACCACTGCATGATGTACATTCTGTTTGAGAGAATATAATTGTTGACGCGTTTAAAAGCTTCCACAGATGCAGGTCTACGTCTAGTATCATATATATGTATCTTAAAATGTTGAATAATTTGCATCATCGTTCAATATTACAAGTATTTGATTTTAACCCAATTTTAGCTACATAAATAACCTAGGACACAATCTATTTCTACTACTACCTATTTTATATGCCGCTCTATCCTTCCCCTTTCCAGGTAAGTATACTCGCGATGCGATCGCGGTGTCTTAACCAGCGATGAGCGACGATACGATGAGTAAACCAACTGACCAGTTACGAACGTATATATGAATGCAATTGTAGAGCGTTTGTTTGTTCTACTGGTGTAACTTTCTATCCGTTTGCAGTCTGCTAAATCAAAGTAGAATGTTTAAAAAAGATTCTAAAGAGCGTACAAGCACAAATGAACTAGAGGAAAACATTCATTTGCAACTAAAAAGGGATTAAAAAATGGGAATCTAGTTGAGTTGAATGTCGTTTTCAATTGGAGAACATTCTACGCAGCGACCATCGTCGCGCGGTTGGCTATTGCAGAGCTTCACAGTTTTTGCTAAGCATCGTTCTACTGAGCCTGAGTAGGAGCAAATCAATCGGGGTACGATAAAGAGATACATGAAATACCCACATAGTCGTGATGGCGGGGTATGCAAAAAGAGGTTTTAAAAAGTAACAATCGCAAAACGGCGCAATTGGACTGGGAAAGTAAACGATTCTATGAGGTCACAAGGGAATTAAGACCATTCTCATACAATTTTGGTCACACAGATACAACACATAAAAAACTACAATTTTCACGTTTCCCGGCCACATCTGAAAGCATCATGCTCCAAGTTGGATTGCTTAGCTCTTTGCTTACGTTTAAAATAATTTGTTTGGCTTAACTATCCCTCCCACTGGTGTGCATTTTCAAAGATGCACTCCCCCCACTGTCGTATAGCATCATTCTAATCTTGTTTTTTCTTCTTTCTTCGTTTTGCAATTTTGCACTAACTGTAGGCAACACTAAATATATATATCGACGTCTCTACACATGTTTTAGGATGTAACTGCTGTCTTTTCAACATGCAGCAGGTTCGCCAGAAGCTGGTTCCTCCTCTTCGGCGGTGTCATTCGATTGAACACTGGGTTCATTGTTTTGTTCCTGGCAGGGGGTGGGCATCGTCGGGGAAGATGAAGATGCTGCTGCAGTCTCATTGCGATCGTCCTCGGGCAGATCTTGTTGCTTTTCTTGATGGGAGTAGTCATTGTCCTCGTCCCGTACACCTTGTTCCATGGCAGACGAAGGAGCTGCTTGCTCCTGTTCCCGCTGCTCTTCGAACCGCTCGTCCGCCGATGCTCCGCCGAATTGCGAGCTATCTTCCTGTGACTGACATTGATTTATCAGCCCATCGGTTCCTTCCACTCCACGATTAGGATGATCTCGGCCACCATTATCGTCCCCTTGGTGGTAGTTTGTATTATCCTCGCGAGCATACTGGTCATTGCCACCCATTTCGTCCGGCTCTTCTTCCGGTTCCGGGGAGTACAGGATGGGCTGTGGCCTTTCGTCATCTGCATCATCGTTTCGGCGATGATGATTGCGCTGGAATCGTCGATCGCTCATGGCATCGCCGTCATCTTCTTGTCTGTTCAGCGGAGCATTGTGCATATCTCTGGCGGTATCGTTTTCACTGTGTCTGGACTGGTCATCGCAAATCGCCATGTCGTCATTTTCCGATTGTCCTTCTCGGCGTTGCTCCTGCTGATCGTTCTCTTGCTCGTCATTTCCGCCCGAGTTTCTACGCTGGCGGTTGCTTGCTCCGAACTGTGTTTGCCGTCCGGTGGTCGGCCTATTGCTAGCATCGTCCCACGACTCGTTGTCATCGTCCCATCGGGCAGCAGCACCAGGGCGATTGCCTCCACCATTGCCACGGTTATTGTTGCCTCCTCCGCGGGCATTATTGAACCGCTGGCCTCCACCAGAGCCACCACCTTCACCCGCACTTTCATCGCCACTGCGCCAATTCTGTTGCCTTCCCCGTCCACGGTTACCTTCGTCGCGGTTGTTGCCTCCGTTGTTGCCCCGACCACCCGCACGATCGTTCCAGTTGCGACGATTGTTGGAGCCATTGTTGTTACCACCAGAATCGTAACCATTGCTATCTTCGTTGCGATCGAAGAAGCCACCCTGCTGCTGTTGCCGGTCTTCATTGAAAAACTGACCACCACGCTGTTGCTGCTGGTTGTTATTTCTTCCGAGCCGGTTGGCAAACATTCCGCCGCGTCCACCCTGCTGCTGGTTGCCGAATGGTCCATTGCGGCCCTGGTTGCGCCCGGCGAGGTCTCCGTTTCCACCAGCCGCATTGTTGTTGAACCTATTCTGCTGGAAGTTTCCGCCGCGTCGCGTAAAGTCTGCGTCCCGGTTGCCAAAATCTACGCCGAAACAAGGGAATCACAATGAAAATACTGTACGAGAGTGTTCTTCATCCTGCAATTCTACTTACCGTCTCCATCATTGCCCGCTCGCGCAAAGAGACGACCGCCGCCGACACCAACGCCCCCGGCGCGTTGCTGTTGATTATTGAATTCCAAAACGCCGGCCAGCTCCCGCAGCCGCTCCGACAGAGGTCGGTCATCCTGCTGGTTGTTGCCACCACCGGCGCCGCGGAAATTATTGCCTCCTCCGCGATCATTTCCACCGCCACCCCACCGGCTACCCCGATCGCCTCGATCGCGTCGGCCACCACCATCACCGCCAGCTCCTCTTTCGAAGCCACCGCCTCGCTGATCACGTTCCCTGCTACGGTCACTACCGCCCCGACCCCGAAGATTATCTCGCGCCTCGTCGCTGCCGTGCAGAAAGTCTCTCGCACCGCGACCACCTGCCATGTTCGCTTCGCCGTCGGCGTCATCGCTGCCTCCATCCAGCATGCCCCCGTTATCGGGCATATTTGGTCCGGAACCCGGCATGTTTGGCCCTGCCGCCGAACCGCCAAAGAAACCAGCAACATTACCCGGTGGTCCCGGTTGGGGACCAAGGTTTGCGGTCGGAGGCATCAACGGTGGCGGTGGCTGATTAAAGAATGCACCGGCACCCTGACCACCGCCGACCATCGGGGCAGGGTTGGAAGTGTGTTCGTCCTCCATCTCGATGTCCATATCATCTGCGGACGATTTACTCATATTGGAGCTAGAACTCATCAGATTTGCCGCACCACCACCATTACCCATCATACCCGGAGCAGCAGATGAACTGGACGAAGGCGGCGGCGGAGGCAGCACACCGAAACCGCCCATCGGCAGCGGCGGAGGATTGCCTGGCATCATCATCCCTGGAGGGGGCACATTGATTCCCAAGCCAGGCACCATGTTCGGTCCCATCGGGATACCCATCGGAATTGGTAGTCTGAAAAAGGCATAAACGAAACATTTCATAAATACATCCCATTCCACGCGTACTGATAGAAAACTCGAACGATCACTGTACCTTGCCACTGGGCCCATCGGGAATGGTGGCATTCCCATTCCCATCATAGCGGTTGGCGGTGGCTGACTTGTGTCGACCGCACTCAGTGGGAACAGAGACGGATTTAGCATTCCGGCGGCCGCAGCAGCTGCAGCTGCCGCCGCTGCCGTCGACAGGTCCGAACCGTCCAGCTTCTTCAAGCCCATGCCCGGTGCCAAACCAAGGCCCATGGCTGCGGCGGCTGCTGCTGCTGCTGCTGCTGCCGTTGGGCCGGTGGCTGCAGCCGTTCCGCCTGCGGTCGATTTTTCCTTCATCCACTGTGGAATTGTATCCTCATCGAACATACCGCCATCCTCGAGCGTTTCGAGATCCGTGCTGGGGCTTAACTTGGACCAGGGAATGTAGCTTACGCCCAGATCCAGATCCCAGTAGTCCTTCCATTCCTTACTCTTGACGCCTTTGCCGGCGGCCCAAGAGATCGTGATGGTGCGCCCGTGCATCTTATGGTTCTTCAGGCTTTGCATGCACTTGAACGCATCCTGTCTCCGGTTCATGACGATAAACGCACAGCCCCTGGGCGGTATCATATCAATGCTCACGATATCACCATACTTGCCGAACGTGTCCGATAGCTCCTCCTGCTGAACCAGCTTCGAGAGATGCCCGACCCACAGTGTGGTGCTGCAAACTGTTTATGGTAGAAAGTAAGAAAATAAGAAATTTTATATAAAATCTCGATCAGGCCGATAAAAACTATATCTAATGTCTGAGCATCGTATGTAGAGCAGCAACCGCAGCGTTGGATAATGCAGCAAAAAGTTCTTGTAAGCCGATAGAACAACATGTGGCGTTAATATTGAATTTTAAGTCTCACTATTCCAAGTTAACTCTCTGTGGTTTGATGTCCTATTCGCATTAAAATGTCTGAGTTTCCCAAAAGGCAAAGGAAACAACGTCAAAAAAAAAAATCAAAAACGTTACACATGTAACGTGATGTACCAATTCTTGTACATTTTCTTATCTCACACTTGACGTGTATGATTATACCAAATATTGAAGATTGTTCCGTTTGAAAAAGTTATTATTATATCACCATTGCTCTAATTAACTCGCTAAATGAAAGAAACAGTCATTATTGCCAAATGACTGTTTACAAAAGATTCATAACTGTTTGGGTGGTTTGCATACAATCATCCCTACACCCATTGGTGCTTTTTGACATAATAGAGGTCAATGAGTGAAGAAAAGTGTTTTGAATTACTATCAAACAAAAGATGATCAACATGCGGAACTTCACCACATATGCAACAGTATCAAAATGTTCTGGCGACACTGAATTCCCATCCATCATTCAACATCGGAAACATTCACCTAACTTGGGGTAGAACGCTAACCAACATTTTTGAAATGAATGTTGTCGAGCCAACGCAAAAAGGCCACATGCAGTAACAATAAAGCAATGATTCCCTTCGAAATGGGTGTGTCAAAAGCGTTTCAACCCCTATGGAAAAGCCAGCCAAATTTAGCAATCATAAGCCAATAACCAAACACACACACACGCGCGCGTTGCGTAACCAGAAATAACGATTGAATGGAACAGAACGACGAAACACACAGCTGCCACGCGGAAATGCTGCCGTCACACTATTATCAGTTAATTACACTGCACCTCCGTCACATACACTAGACACATATCCTTAGCATCCTTGTACACTGTGCGTCCTGCTGTAGTTGCTGTCACCATCTCCATGATCATTCTATCGCACACACTCGGACTTTTCGGACTTTCTGATCGTGGATCTCCTTTACTCAGGGTGGTCTTTGAAGTGGTCTACTATGCGCAATGCCACGAAGCGAAGCCACAGTTCCACGACCATCGCTGCGCTGTTGCTGCTATACACACGAGATGTCGACACTACGAAGCACGGTTAAGGATGATATGACCCCCTCCAACGCAGGGTCGTCGAATCATCCAGTGCCCTTACCACTCAGGTGCTCTTTTTTCATCTCCGGCAAACCCTTCCGTTTGCGCTCCCGCTCATGTTCCTTCTCCCGTTCCCGATCCTTGGCCGACGTGCCTCCGCGATCGCGGGACGAACGCCTGCGGGATGATCTTGGCGAAGCTGACCGCGAACGGGAATGCGAACGACCGCGACGTCCGCTGGTTCCACCGCCCCGGCGATCGCGCGGTGATCGGGATCTGCTTTTACGCCGCGACGAGGACGACGACGATTTGTAGCGATCGTTGTTGCCACTTCCACTTGCGGTTCCACTGCCTCCCAGTCCGATGCCTCCGCCGCGGCTGCCACCAACCGGTAGGGGATCTCCCAGGATCTGGATGGTTTGATGAATAAAGAAAGGAGAAAGAGTGTTTGTGTTGCATTTGCAGCCCATTTGCAATAGATTGCCCGATGTGCCATGTCACGATCGCATCATTCACACAGCCATGCAACAAAACGTAGAGAGAAAGAGAGAGAGAAAGAGAAAGACAGAAAAGAAAAAAGAAAAATGGGAAGAAAAGATATCGTTTAAACTTGTACATCTCCCGTGCATTTCCGCAGCGCAGTATCGTGTGTCCGTTCTATTCAATCATCTGGACGCGAGGTTCGATCTCTAACAGAGGTTTTGTTTTGACTTATTGGCTTATTGTCTTATTGACTGTATAGACTATATTGGCTTTTTGGCTTTTTGGCTTTTCCATTAAAACGGTTCCCATCTGATTTCATGTTGGCATTATGTTGAAGCAATCGAATACCGGTTGTAATGATGAACAAGGGTACAATATTTCAATCCTATTCAACTCGAATAGGAAGGAACTTACCGTACATCCAACGTTGACACACTCTTCCCATTGCGCTTTACGATACCGCTGGACTCTTCCTTCGGCCAAAGGAAGTGTCCAGCAGGTTTGGGGTGCGTGTGTTTTAAGGCGCCAATCTCACCGCAGTCATTTTTTAACCCTACCTTTCGTTGCTGTCGGTCGCCTTTTGTGATCGTTTCCTCCGTTGGTCGATGAATAAACGTGTTTTTTTTGGCATGCCACATATAGTTACAAATATCTAACAGCGTCTTACGTGACGGCAATTTTACATCATATAAAATTTGTTATGATCATTTTATCTTGCTTTTATATACGTTAATGGCAGATGAATTAGGTTTGTTCATAGTTGTACAATTGGCCAACGTATGGCTTAGTAAAATGCATATTCGCTCGATTTTTTACATTAGTTTAATAAGAACTTTTATATGATCAACCCCACAAAATGTAGGTATTGATAAAACAGTTTAAAAGAATTAAAAAAGCTGAAATCTCTTTTTTTGGCGTAAAAATAATCACAATCTCTTATCTTTGATTGAAAATGTGGTCTGCTTGTGCATTGTTATTAACATAATAAAATCTTAATCCTTCTTAAAAAGCAAAAAGGCTTCGAAATGAATACCATCTAATCTTCAATGTTCATCATTCGACGTCATGCGTTTAGCATTCCACAATGAATCTTAATTTTGTACAAGTTCAACATTGGCACAGACTAAAATACATTGCATAATGTATTATTATTTTGATTGAAACGATCAATCATTGCATTCACCACAAATAGGCCACGCGTTTCGATGGACAAATCCAAAATGCCTTTGCTGCATTGCTTGCATTCTCATACGAAGAACAGAAACGGAGAACGCTACTATCTACTGTCTGTTAATGATAATCGTTATAATCACCTCAACTCCTGTTATTGAGACGTCGTTATCAGTATCAACATCCTTCGAGTGACCTAGATCGATGGTAGATCGATAGTGTACAGCGAAGATCCAGCAGCGAACCGAGATAGTGGGAGAGACAAAAAGGCACAAAAAAAAGAAAGAACAACACAACCATAATTAGCAACATTGTATTGGACGGTGGCTCTGCAGATTGTTGTTTTGCAACTGGTGATGCTTACCGGCATTTACATCAATCGGTGGCTGCCGGCTAAGATCGCACTCGTTGGCGAAGGGTAACTTCATCAGGACGCTGGCAAGATGCTTCTCGAACTTCTCCTCCTTCAGCATCATTTCCGACAGCTTCGTTTGCTTCTCCTCCTGCTGCTTCAGCTTCTGCAGGTTCTGCAGCTGTTTCAGCACGTTCGGGTCGGACAAAATCTGCGCAATGTTGCCGGCGGGCACCTGCGACAGATCGGGCATACCGGCGTTTGCCGGTAACGGTACCGATGGCGAGTTCTTATCGTCGTCATCATCGCTGCCGTAATCGAAGTCCAGCAGCTTCTTGTTAAACTTCACCTGATCCTTCGACACTGCGTTGGCTTGATCGCCGGACGTTTGGCGCATCAGAATTTGCTGAAATTGTTGCAGCTGCCGTATGGTGGACGGGTCGAGTTGTTTCTGTGAATGATTATGTGCCCGCCACCCAAAAAAAAGCATAGAAAAAGAAGATATCTCGTAAGCTTTGAACTACACACTTCGCTGGTGCTGGGGGCAATGGAATTGATTGTTTTGTCTCATTACCGTTTCGCCCATCTGCAGCTGACCGCCGTGGTCATCCATTCCACCACCCATCGAACCTCCTACCGGCGAGTCGTGTGGCAACCCGCCCGGGTTCATCCCGTTCGCTCCCGCCGCCTGCTCCTGCAGCATCTGTGCATTGTACTGCTGGTGGATCGGGTGGTCCGGATTCGCGAGGTCAAACAGCGGTTGGATGACTTCGGGCAAAAAGACCATGTTCTTCTGCCAGAGATTTAGCACCCGAATAATTTTGCTCTACATAAACACGAAAAAAGGTAGTTAAAAGCGTGATGCAGTTGTGATCTGGCCCTTACATTGACGCTCACCCTCGAGCGCGTCGGTTGCCATGCGGCATCCGCAGCAGGCTACGAAATAACAACCACACCGCTTGAGCCACACTTACCTTATCTTCGGGCGGGCAGCGAAACAGATGCGCAAACGTGGACTCCATGTTGCGTGCAAACCGCGGTGCGAACACATCCTTCTCCGGACCGAACTGATGACGCGATTGGCGCACAATCGAATCGATCACGTACAGGCCGGGAATCTTGTATTCGCACTTGCACTTCTGGATAAACTTTTCCACACTCTGCACCACATGCTTGTAGAACTTGATCGCCTTCATTGCACTGCGGGTAATCGAGGCCATTTTGGCCTTCGATATGGGTGGCTTCGACTCATAGAGCCCGGACAGCTGTAACGGCATACATTTGGGGCAGGGATGGAAAACACTCGATTAATAGGATGATTTTAGGCAACATTCAACAACTGCACAGACTCCACGCCCCCAAACAACAAACTCTCCTTTGACCTCCATCGTCATCACACAGGGAGGGGAGTAGTTTGACGCTTGAAGCAAACAAAAAAGGGTCATTTGGCACACTACAAATCGGGTAGGGAAACACTATAATCCGCCAGCGGATATCGATCACGCACTTCAGCACATTAGAAAAGGATTTGCACCCTTGCAATCAACAGAGTTAATGACCTTCTTATGACAACAACAGTCTTCCGTCGCAGACTGTCATTTTCACGCACTTTAATATGATATTCGAAGTGTTTTTTGTTCATAGCGCTTATCGCATGCATTTTTTGGCACCAGCGAACCTTGCCCACCTCGGCCCTTTGCACGGCACAAAGTGGACACGACCCACAGCACACTTCGCTTCCCCTCCACTCCACTCCACGCACACACACACACACACACTGGACCGAAATCTCACCTCCTGGTTGAAGACCCGGACCGTCTCCATGCTGGTTGCTTCTATTGACGACGCCACGGTGATGGATTTCCTTCAACACTTCGCACAACAAACCAAAACGTAACCCAAAGGGAACCACCGCACGGATTCTACCACGACGTAGCAGCAGCTGCCATGAACACTTGTCGTCGAATCACCCTCACGGCATCAATGGCCGTCTTTTCGGGCAGATTATTTTACAGCACGGTGCACTCGGGCGCACAAAAGCAGTGCTATCCGGTGGAAGGTTTTCACTTGGCACAACAAATCACTAGCCGTTAGTGTTGGTCGCGTGAAAACGGATTCCTAGCAGCGAAAAGGGATTCGTTCTGCTCGGGGCAAGCGAGCGTAAGCACGGAATTTTTCAAAATGGCTACCCCCGTGGTGTCGCTCTGCTGGGAATTGGCAGAAGAAGAAAAAAACGGCTCGCCCGCTGTCAAAATTGTGACAGTCACATTTGACAATCGATAAGTTTCCATTTTCAACAGTTTTTTTTTAATGAAATTTGATATTTTAAGTTCTGCAACCAAAACAGTCCCCTCCTTTTGGTTTAATTCCCAAAATGCACCAAACAAAGGGTATTTTCTGCACCATTTTCCTGCCGCTCATCAAAAACCGACGAAAACTACCGGCACAATGTAACGCAACCTCGCGTAACGCTTGCCAAACGTCAAAATCGGCCCGTAACGCCTTGAGCAGGATCGTCGCACAAAGATGGCGTACTTTTCGATGTCAAAGCAAACGACAGAGCGGATGGCGTCGGGTATCGCGAAAGTTTAACGCAATTGTTGCGGAAAAATACTGCTGAAAAACGAGCTAAACTATTCGCGTGTTGATCGGGAAAAGCGGCGCTCAAACGTTACCGTGTGTGTCGGAACGCTGCACGAATGTTCTGCGCGCAGAAAAATAGGTAATAAAGCAAGTCTCTCCGCACGGCACAGTTTTGTTTGCTTCCGTCGGTGCAAGAGTGTGGTTATTGTTTGTGTTTGTGAAGCGATGAAAAAGTAACGCAAACGATGCATTCGATCGATTTTACTCGCGTTGCGTAGTGATAGCATCCGGTAGCTAGCGGAAGAAAAATGTATCAGCCAGCCGAGTACGGAAGTGAAAGACGCATCGTTCCGGTCGACGATATGGTTCGGTTGCTCGGTTTAACCCTTCTCCGGTGGTTCGCCTTTGCGCCGGGTTGAGGCAAGCGTGCTGCTGCCGGAAAGTGATGCAGCTTGCTGCGTAGTACAGAAATAGGTCAAAGCAAATCGGAAGAAGATTGCTTGACACTGTTGACCCGGTGTACAGAGTGCGTGCAAAGTGGTGCATCGTGCCGTTGCATCGAAGTGCACTGCAACAAGCCCGGTGACCGTACGGTGTGCAAGCATAGAAAGGATTCGAAAAGCTCCTCTAGTGACCGTCGTCCGTCCGTTCGTTCGACCGCCCGTCCTTTCGTTCGTCCTTCCGTTCGTCCGCCGGTCCGTCCGTTCGTCAGCTATCGAAAAGTCGTCGTTCGCTTATCTTGAACCGCGCTCGGGTGCGATGAATTCGTCTGTTGACCTCGGTATTCGCTGACAAAACACTCCGCCGCCGGGATCTGTGTCGGAAAATCTCCTTTTGGTTACGTTATTTTCGGCGTTTCGGTTCGCGAAATAAGCAAGCATCGGGTCATGCAAAACGCTAACATGCCGCGACATGCTGTTCGTATGGTCGTAATATTTGCGACGGATTCGCACGGTTTCCGGTTACGCGATTCTAGAGGAGCTTTCACTATCCTGCACCTTCCCGCAGAAGCACTAGATGTAGTCGATGTTGGGCGCTGTTCGGAATACATTTTTGTGTGTGCAAGCGGATGAATTGGAAACGTCCGCCATGCTAGCCTGATCTGTAATTTCCTCTCAACATTGTCCGAGACGTGGTACTAATTCTACTTGCTTTTCTTGTTTTATCGCCTCGCTTCATCCTTCATCTTAAGACTCGCACGAAAAAACCGTCCCACAATAACATAAACAAACACACACTTACTCACTCCACGCCCGCTCCACCTAAAGGTCCTGCATCTGTGGATCGCATGGATTCGGTGGTTCGGTGTAGTGCGTAAACGTAAAACGTGCAGAAGAGTGGATTGCTTTGATTAGCATACCGGCAGACCGAAGAGAAACAAAAAGCAAAACAAAAACAAAAGCTCCACAGCCGCGTGTGTGCTACCGTGGTGTTGTTTTTACGGACCGGTACTTGTGTGTCCGCAGCCGCGAAACGATGTCATTACGCCGGCGCGATATAAGTCCTCCGCCGCGTGGTCCGGGAGGCGGTGGCCCACTCGGTGGCGGCAGCAAACTTCGCATGGATCGAAATCCCAGCCGGGCGAAGATAACTGGTGAGTCTTTCAATTGCTTTACCTACACTGAAATGCGGAAGTGAAATGCTAACAATCTTTGTTCAATTTCCGTAGATCCAAGCCACCCAGCTGGCAAGCGGAAGGAAATTGATATGGTGATGAAGAAGGCCCGCGCCTTTCCGAATGAAACCTGGGACAAGAAGCTGCTGGAGGTGGAGGAAAAGGATCCGAACCGTTGGCGCCATACGGGCTATAAAAAGCTGTACATCGAGGACGATCCGAGCAGCTCCGACTCGGACCGTGGGCCGGGCGGTGCCGGCGGTCGCTATGGCAACGGCAGACGCAGCCGTTCGCCTCGATCGCCTCGCCCGGCTCATCGACGTTCGCCGTCGCCGATGCTAGCGATGCGCAAGCGGCACATGTCGCCGCATTCGCCAGTTCCGATGCGGCGCCGTTCGCCCTCGCCGTCACCGATCAGCCGGAAACCGCCCCCGCCGGAGCTGAAGCGGCGACCCCGGTCGCCGTCGCCGCGAATGCGCCGCAAATCACCGATGGGTGGCGGCATGATGCGTCGTCCCCTGTCGCCTGGTGAAATGCGCAGGCGACCGTCGCCACCGCCTGGCATGGGACCGGAATCACCGCGCAGGCCGCCCCGCCGAATGTCACCACACCTGGGGCCTCCACCCTCGAAGGGTGGCCGTCTTCCGCCAGTACCACGCTCGAAAAGGCCTCCCTCGCCACCGCCAAGGGTTAGTAATGCTTTGTAGAAGCTGTAGGTTCGAAAATTAAAATTTAACGAAATTGTTATCGACATCGTTGCATACTACGTATGAATTCAATGATTTTGGTTGTCATATTTGGTCCTGGTTAAGGTTGTACTGGTTATTCCATTTGCAAATAATTTAATTGTGTTTCCCCCTGTACTGAATGTAGATGAGCCGATCGGCATCCATGAGCAGCTGTTCCGACGATTCCTGTTCCGGCTGTTCGGTCGACGATCATCGCCGTCGACGTCGCCGTTCTAGGTAAGTGATAGTAGATCGCGAGCTAGATGGCAAAAGCAATCGTGTAGTTCTGGAAATTTCGGACTAAACGTATTTCACTATCCTACCGTAAACCTCTGTGCGACGAGTTCGTGCGAATGCCGGAAGTTCTGGTTCTTATTGCTATGATTCAATACTCATGCAACTTCATTGCACAGATCTCGGTCGTTTTCCAATCCGCGCCCACGCGTTCGTTCGCCGCCGCACAACAACGGTTCGAAAGGCCTCCGCCGCGAAGGTCTCGCGGCAAGTCACGAAAGTCGTCTGCGCCCGATGAGTCCACCGCCAGTCGATCCACGGCGTAAGCATCTGCCGCTACCGCAAGAACCCCTGCCAAAGGGTCATCGCGTTCCGGAAAAGGTAAGTTATTTCGGTTGCGAACCTTTTTGTCTGTCAGTTCGTTAATCTTATGTTTTGCCATGCTGTGTCCGCAGCCATCTCGTGAGCATCGTCCATCTCGCTCGATTCCACAGCCGCTGCCAGAGCCGCGATCACGGCGCCCCCAAACACCGGACTCGGATCGTGCTTTGTCCCCGCCGAAACGCTCCAAGCATGGAGCGAAATCGTCCAGTTCCGGTCCCGTGCCAGAAGATGCACGACCATCGAAAGTACGTCCATCGAAACAACGGCTACCACCACCGTCCTCGGACGTGCTGGGCGCGAACGGTCACGATGCAGCCGTATCCGGTGCGGCGTCCTCATCGTCCCAAACCGTACACCCCGCAGCATCATCGAGCTCATCCGGCACGGGCCACAAGAAACACCATAAAGACAAGAGTGCCGAAAAGCTGCGCGCTCGGGTTAAAATAGAAGGAGAACCAAAGCGCCGGTCCCGACTCCGTTCGCCGTCCAGCGGGTCGGAAGAATCGAGCAGCAGTGAAAGCTCGCTGCCCCGCTTTACGGCCACCACCCGGATGACACTTTCGGAGCGCTTCGGTAAGATGGCGCAGTGGAGCGTCGACCGGTCGAACATGGAAAATATGCGCATCACCAAGAACTCGGCCGGCGGTGATCTGAAAGTGATGATCGAGGAGGAGCTCGAAGCACCACCGACCCGTTACACGTAAGCATTGCTGACCTGTGATCATTATTTGTTTTTAATCATTATTGTTTTATTTTTGCTCTTTTTCTGCTTTGTGCAGCTATTCACCTGCCCCGGCCGGTCACTTCCCAGAGGAGCTGATGACTACTGGACCGAGCGGTCTGTCGTCGTGGGACGATGTGCGGGTGCGCTACGAATACTACAAGGGTCGCGGATACTTGCGCGATCTCGATCTGCAGGACTATGTCAAGTGGGAGGAGTGGTGGTACAAGTACCAGGAATGGCTCAAACAGGAACGCTACTACGAGCTGTGGGAACGTTCGCAGATGAGCCGCCGCCGAAAGAAGATTCCCATTTCGCAGCGATTAAACTAGAGTGTAATTAATCAATCGTAGCGACACAACGACAAACGTATGTTAACTGAAAAAAGATGTTTTTTAGGAAGAAATAACCAGACGTTGGTCAAAACACACTTGTCGCTAAACGCGGATGAACTACGAAAGTAGATTTTCGTAACCTTCCCGTGCATCATTAATGTACTATACAAAATATTTCATTTATTTTATCTATTTAAACCATTAATAAGAGTTTAGCATACTTTTGTAGTACAGTTTGATGCCGGAGTGATGCGTTTGGTATATTTTTCTCTTCAATAGCTTGTTTGTGTTGGACCTTTTCTTTTTTACCCCAAAAGAAACCTTGATAGTATAGTGCAATTTTGACGAATTCATTCTCATATTTACTTCTTTTTTTCTGTTACTCTTCGATCTATTTACAAGCTTTTCTATTCGTTTGTGCAGCGCCGAATTTAGTTCAGGAATCACACAGAACAGAACAGAACAGAACTTGCACGGTACCGAACAGTACTGTGTTCTATCTTCCCTTGTCACAGGCAAGACGTTGGTAAAGTATGAGGAACTCCTCTATCTCAGTAAATTTAACATTACACTTAAAGCTGTAATAGCCAGAACGTAAAACAGGCAAACATGTTTTAAGAGCAATAGATGTGTGACCTCAGTTCTCCAGTTACGGCGAGGATCTTATTTAAGCAATGTCGAAGTGCAAATCAAGAATAGATTTTAAACACACATACACACAAAATAAATCCACTTAATTGTATGCCTTCATTACAGAAGTTCCGTTTCGGGTTTTATCGAAATGTCGAAATGCGTCGTGGCTTTTTTTTGTCTTGGATGTGATTTATTTCCACTCCAGTTGCAGTTCCATTTGTTTGGTTACATACAATTTCCTAACATTTTCAAACAACCCACGCTGGTACGGGGTCTACCTGCTGTGACGCGCTTCACTCTCATTGCGCCTTGCCCAGTGCTTCAATGTGCTTCGAAATGTCCTCGGCGGTGGCGTTTGTTAGCGTGACAGATTTCTCTTTTCCGAGTTCTGCAAAGAAGTAAAGATACTGCATGAAGTTCACCACGCACACATAAAGCACTGCTATCAGCAGCATCGTTGCGAATAGCGTACCGTAACGTGCCCAGAGCCTCGGCTGCACGCCGCTGCACTCGCGCACCAGTATCGGTAGGGACGGATTGTCCCGCTTCAGCTGAACGTAGCGTGTGTTGACGAAATCACTGCCGAGCGCGGACCGTGGAAAGAGAACGAAACACAAATAGGATGCCAGCGCCGGTGAACGATTGTGTAACAATATAGATCTTCCTTCACTGGCAGGAGCGGGTTCCGTGGCCATGTTTACTTACCGTACACCCTTGGATTCTTCGCCAGTTTGGCAGAGGTGCAGCCGCAGCTCCTTGATGGAGGGGTTTAGTCGCGCAAAGCGCAGCACGGACAGCCTCATCTTGGTTTTATTTGCGAGAGTTCTGCCGAATAAGTTATCTCCGACGACCGAGTGGAATCACGCACCGAAGAAAAACAAACCTTGCGACGGGGGATCTTTTTTCTGACAGCTGATTTGAACGGTCCGACACATTTGACAGTTCGAAACACAACGGTGTGGATGATTTGGTTTGCAAAGGATGTAGAAAATGTTGATTTCAACGATTTTGCACAATTAATGGTAGTCAATTATTATTTTTTATATACAAATTGTTCAATTCAGATAATAATTGGTATTGCCCTTCTGTTTGCGCAAAAGAAAAATTTATCTGAATAAACGTGATTGTCGAACTGTCTAACAACAAACATCCGACAAACAGGAAAATATATTTTTTGTAATAACATTTTTGATAATTAAACCGTAAATTTATGTTTCCATTTTTAGCTCCATTTTTGTATTGTTCATGCTAAATTTGAGTAATTTTCTACAACTTCACAGTCAACGGGGATGTCCAAATGCGACCATTGGCTAGAAAACAAATCCTTTCACCTCGCCTCAATTTCCTTTCATCTACACTCCACGAAAAGCGCGTCCGAGGGGCAGATTTGACGCGTGCCATTCCGATAAACTGGCTCGATCGTGCGTGGTGTGTGCGTGTGCAGAGCGCCAGGAGTGTTGGGCGATTTTAGATCGACGCGATTCAGTCGTCCGACCAACTGACCAGTGTTGTGCAAATTGGAAATGAAACAATAGACACGCGCGACACCGAACGGAAAAAGTGTTTGTAAGTTTCTTGCACCAGTGTATGTGTTTATGTGTGCGTGTGTGCTGGATTGTTTAGGAAGTGGTCCCGGGGGAAGCGGGTAATGCAGTTCGGGCAAGGCAACACAAAGGGACACCTGACTGTGTGGTGCACCGTGATGGAAAAGTTGTTTTGCCCTGTTGTCACCAAGCCTACAGTTGCTCCTCCGGGGCAGTGCTGTTGTTAGCGCGGTGGTGGAAGGCGAGGAATGGTTTGCAGTGGAAAGTGGTTTTAAAACGAAACCCCTTTGCCCCATCACCCATCGAAGAAGGGCAGATTTCCATTCCGTTGCTCGGTGCTCCACTTTGCTCAGCAGCAGCAGCATCATCACAGTAGCAGCAGCCCCAAGCGAATCATGGATAGCTGGAGAACTGTCAAAACAGTGCAAACCCGCTGCTGCTAACAAAACGGGGGCAAATTCTACGCGTGCAGTTAAATCTGTTTAATTAGACAAATCGTAACTCTTCCATCGCATTCGCTGCAGGACGATACGTCTCGCGACAGCACTCCCGGGTGCTGAATCATCAAGCAGACCGCTCGGGGCGTACTGGCACAGAAATACAGAAAGAAAATATGTCTGGGTGCGGTCGGGACGCGTAAACTATACAGGGGCATCTGTACAACACAGTGAAAACTATACGGGGCCAGAGCAGTGACGGAAGCACACCGAAACGGCAAGAACAGGCTCCCTCGCATTACCAGCCAGCGGGTGCAGTTTTTGCTGAGCCAAGCTCGATTATTCTTGCTTATCGCACAGTGTCGGTCGGCCGTACGTGTGTGCAGTCAAAAAGAATCGTCGAATCCCCGCTGTGCGTGTGTGATTGTGTGTGAGTGTGTGTGAGTGTGTGTGAGTGTGTGTGTGTTTCTGTGCACGTTCGTGCATGCGTGTCAAGGAATTTAAGGAAAGCAACAACTAATCAATGATCGATAGAGGGCTGTAACCGGAAGCCCTCCCGTGGGCCGGTCAGTAGAGTGGCAACGGCGGGCGGTGGTGGCGGCTGCGGTGGCGGCACATTTTATTGAACAATCAGCGCATCACAACAACTGCTGTGTAAAGGCGGGGTTGCTAGCAAGTAGTTCATGTTACCAACGGGCAAACGGGAAGAAGCAGACGAAACCGCTGCTGTCTGTATTTCCGTTTTTTTTGGAGATTCGGAGCGAAAAAAGAACAACAACATTCTCCAGCTACGACGTCGTGATCTCATTTCGTGCCAGTATTTCTAGTGTTTGTCAACCGCGACGGGGTGGGGTTGCGGATAGGAGAGAGGGAGTGTGTGGTGGCAGCATCCAATAATTGCTTCCCCGCGAAAAGAGGGCAGTGGCCCGGTAGGGTGTTTTAGCATATTTCGGTTCTAATAAGCCAGCGACACTGAGTTAGTAGCGGGCCATCCCAGATAGTGTGTGTGTGCGTGCGTGCGTGTGTGTTACTATGTGAGCGAAGGGAAAAGAGTGCCGCAGAAAGAGATCGTTTGGATGGTGTCATTCCGTAGAATCACACAGGTTCTTTGTTGCCGTGCAGCTTTTTTTCCCTTATTCTCGCAGTGCAAGTGCAGACCCGGGAACGACGTCTCTCTCACTGCACAAGTGCAGACCTCCATGTGTATGTGTGTGTGTGTGTATGGTTGTGATGGTAGAGAGTTTTCTGGTGCCGAAATCCGTGATTAATGTAACGTTGGTTCTAATGCTTTGTTATACATTTTTTTTCATATTCATAGGGTGTGAAGAACGGGTCGAATTTCTAGCAGCAGTTGAAACCACGAACGTCGTCACTCGTAAACTGTTTGTTTTAGAAGTGCGTACAGTGTGCATTTGTGTGTGTGTCTGTGTGTTTGCAGCGTTGTCAAGCTAGGCAGATCGTGGTGTGTCATAGCAACGGAAAAGGGCTGGCAGCCGGCCGGGACAAGAGGGAAACGATAAAGCAGAATACAGAAGCAGCGAACGCGCGCGCGTCTGCATTAATTACTAAACCGGGCGGCGAGGACCATCCACGTACCCACTGCCGAACAGCAAATCGTACGGCAACAACTGGGAAGGAACGAAGTCACTCCAAGCAAGACGACGACGACGGCGACGGTCGTGCACACAATCGCTCCACTCGGCGTGGCCTTTGAGCTAGGGTAGAGAAGAATCAAATCATCATCATCATCGTTAGTAGATTCGTCATACTTCTTGCGCTGCCGCGCAACATCTGTACCCTGCCCGTAGTTTCCGCCCCGGTTGCGGCTGCCCGGTCTGCTCAATGCATCTGCCCGCCTTACGACGACGGTGTACCACTATCGGTGGCTAGGCAAGTGGTCGTACACGAGTACACTGCAGGTACTACTAGACGTAGCTGTGCTGCGCGCCCAACCTTCCCAGACCGCGCGGACTGCCGTTGCGTGCGCGATGGATAATTCGCGTAATGAGTCGAAAATGTCGCGACTGGCCGACTATTTCGTCATCGTTGGATACGATCACGAGAAAGAGCGTAAGTCAAACCATGTTGAGGGGGGGGGGGACGCAGATTTACTTTTTGCTTATTTTTTTTCCTTCTTTTCATAAAATATTTGTCCTGCGTTTGCCCTGTGTACCGTTCAGCAATAGCGCCATCAACGCGTCGCGGAAACATGACCGATAGAACGTGCAGCAATTAGATGGTCGCAAAAGCAGCGAATATAGCTTTATCAGTCTGCGGGTGCCCTTTAGGTGGCTAAAACCGTTGACTGTGATCACAGACAGCTGTCCTTTTTGCTGTGCGCGCTTCACTGTGCGCCAGTGAGTGGCAGCGCTATGGTAAATAGTGTGGACACATTTGAACAAATATGCAGCGCAACAAGCTTTGCTGTGGCAACCACACATGGTTTCTGCATTCCACTGCACCGCCAGCGGCCAGACGGCGCGGTGTGGTTTTGATGTGCATTCTACGCGGTTTGCAGTGCCAGTGTGTCGTTTTTCTACAATGCTGCTCATTGTCGCAGTGTGGCCCTTCGCTAGGGCAGTATTATCTATGTATCGTCGAACGGCCCCTCAATCCCTGCGACTCACACACGCTCAGAGGAACAGTAGAATTGCTAATAAATTTATAACGGAAGATTATCGGAGTACTGCCACCGATATCAGCAAACGATAAGCAATACAGGACACTAAAAGCAACGATAAAAAAGGTATCGCATGCTTATCTTCTACATTGTGCAGCATTGCAAAAGAAACATCTCATCGATTGCAGCTATGATAAGAACAAGCGTGATGGAAGGCGTTCCCTTTGGGACGCATCTAGGCGTAGATCGATCATTTGATCCTATCGCACACAGGCGAACTCATCTCGCACACAACGCGTGGCGCAGCCGCCGTTTCGCGCTCGTTACGCGCTGGAATGCATTTAAATGTGACCCTTGCCGTTGCCCCAATAGACCCCGGACACATCTTTCTAACACGACTAATCAAACCAATTTTCTTCTCTTTTTTTTCATCGCTTCATACTATGTACCCTCCAAGTCGCAATCAATAGTGGACATTCTTTTGTAGTTGTGTGAGCAAAACCGTACAGAGATAGAGATCAACGATTGATGGTGGGATGCTAATGGACAGAGCATGAATTTCTCTGATAGGAGCCGAATGTATAACGTTACTATCTATCTGGAAGGCTTTTGTTAGCTTTGGGTGTACGTGGAGCATGGTTTTGCCATTTGTATTGCAGCCGGTCTCATGGTACAGTCGTCAACTCGTACGACTTAACAACATGCCCGTCATGGGTTCAAGCCCCAACTAGACCGTGCCGCCATTCGCAGGACTGACTATCCTGCTATGAGGGGTAATCTAAAAGTCATTGAAAGCCAACCCCACACAAGTGGTACACGCAGGTCTTGACCGACAACGGTTGTTGAGCCAAAAAGAAGAAGAAGATTGCAAATATAAAAATTAGCAAAATTTAGAAGATTTCTAAAAAGAACTCATCTTTCTTCTTCTGCTCATTAGTAAAATGTAATATTAAAATTATTTGCCGAAGTCAAAAGTGTTTTTAAAAACATTTCCTATTGGAAAAAAAAACTCATTAAAGCCACGTTTTCCAATGCCCTTGGGCGGAAACCTTTAATGGAATTAAACAGATCGGCAATAAAAACCACTCGGATATCACGGCCATTTCTACTACTCTGTACTCTCCTTTTTATGGGCCCCCTTTTCCTTTCCTCCCTCTTTATATTCGTGTGTGGGTGCTTTTGTGCGCGCTCCCCCTTTGACCACACATTTTCAGTTGGAATTTCCTTTTCGCGATCTTTCGATCGTAACGGAGTGAATTTTTTGTTGTTTCGTTGCACTAGTGTTGCCCATCCGTGTCCGGCCACTCGCGAGCTCCACTGGCGCCTGTGTTTGTTCCGCCACCCTTGTGGCTGGTGTTGTGATCAACTAACGACGCTAAATTGTGTTTCGCTAGCAAAGTTTTCCTCCCCGACACGTTCGCATTAAAGTCCAAAGCACAGCACAGCAAACAGAACAACCATTTACGCCCGACGTAGCGCTTATATAAAGAAGAAAACCTTCCCCCTTTTTCCGAAGTGAGAAAATGTGTTATGGGTTTGGAAGGAAGAAAAAAAAACATACAAAACATCGCTTCAATGTGTGTTTGTTTTTGTTTTTCAACCATCAAGCAGGTGGGGGGGCTTTTGCGTTACTTAAAGTGAGTTTCATTTTCGAATTCGCCGTGTGCGTTACACTGCCGCATGGCGAATTAATCGTTTCTGGTGACCGATAAAAGTAATGAAGTGAAACATTGCTGGGTTTATTCAATTAATTAACAGCAGTACTGTTAGGTGACGTTTTTGTGGGTATTTCCACATTTTTTTTTTGCAATTTTGAGCCATTTAATGCTGCACAAGAGAAGGACAACTACGTGTCGTACGGATGATGCATTCTCTCCGGGCGCGCGCTCGGGTTCAGCGTGACTCTCGTGTATCAACATTGCCTTTTTCCCTCCCCTTAAGAAATTGCGTCGATATAATTTATACGCTTCAAACCATCTAATCACACTCACCCACTCACTCACTTACCTACTGCTACACTGGCAATCACTAACATATCTCCCGCATTATAACCGGCCGCTGATCGTGTGCTGATGATGGTTTGCGCTCACTTTCGCCGATCGATCGGCACGCTTCTTCCCCACAGCGAACTTTGCGAAGAGTGGATGAAAAATGTGACTACAACTGCGCGAAAAACTCCACTCTTGCCTCGCTCGCGTAACAACGCATGGTGAAAATGAATGAAGAAAAGCATACGCACCGTGGTGGTGGCGGTGTAGCAGGTGGAAAACAGATGAAAATCTGCGCTACCCAAGCTTAGCTAAAGTGATGAGACAGGGAAAGGAAGGATTGCCACCGGTTGGTCAGTGTCAAAAGCAATACAAACCATTAGCGTTTCTCAGCTCTGGAACCGTTGGGGGGAGCCAATACTAAGAAAGAAGAGGGGGGAAAAAGGAAAGCGAACGGAACCATCACGATCACACTGCAGCTCCATTCCACATGAAGTACGTGGAGAGTGAAATCTAAATCAAGAGTACAGTGGAGGAATTTATTCGACTGGCGACCGGTGTGAAGCATATTGTTGGTGTGTTGGAGGGGTTTTTTCCTCACCAGAGGTCATAAACTGCTAGCGGGAAGAATGATGGTATGAAGGTAATGTGTGTGGGGTACGTTGGTGTTAGCAGCGTTCGGTCTGGATTTATTTGTTTGTTTACCTAAACTAAGCTAGTTCTTTGTCCGAAGCTCCATTTCACTCATTTGCTGAGGTATGCTGCATTTCGTTTACTTCATGTAACATTATGGCGATGACGGTATTACATTCATAATTTGCTCGTAAAGTTTAACGTTTTTGGCTGGTTGTTAAACTAAATAAAAAAAACCTCTTACGTCATTGGACTGACTCATCAAATATGCAGTCAATTGAATCATTTCTCATAACTACCACCTATGAGTTCGATTAAATGATATATTTGTTCAGAGTGTCTAATGGCAAACATGGCTCTGCTATTGGAAAGTTCAACATCTGGAACGTCTTATTTGGCTGGTGATTCCTACTATTTGATTTATTTGGCATTTTTGTTTGGCTTAAGCGGACTGTGTATACTTTGGGGTCTGCGTGGCATCCGTTTAGTCGAAATTAAAAAAAAAAAACACGTTTAGCCTTACTAGCACAGACTGAGTTATTTGTATGTTCTTCTCTATCCCTCTACTTAGTGATGGGTAAACTTGGCAAAAATCGACTACTATCCGACTCTGATAATTTCGGAATCGACTCCGGAAGATAGGTCCGTCCAGCATTACTGGGTTTTCTCATAGAACTCAAGATCGCGGGACCCTTTGTTGAATCGGCGGGAGTCGCAAGACTGACAAATATGCAGTTCCCGGTATCGTTATCGTTTTCACGTATCGTTCCGTAATTTTGCGATTGACTCGCACCGATACATCAAAGTGTCCTGCAATCTTGAGTTCTATCGGAAAACCCTGCATCCGGAGTCGTTTGGAATTGTACGGGATCGCCCGGAGTAGTTCGAAGTCGTCCGGAGTCATCCGGAGTCATTGGGAGTCGGAGTCATCCTGAGTAGTGATGGGTAATCCGGATCAGAGTCATGGATCAACTTCGACTCCGGTGCGCAAAATATGACTCCAGCTCCGCATCATAACTGGATTTGACTCCGGATCAGTACGGATCAATCCGGATCAGTCCGGATCAGTCCGGATCAGTTCGGATCAGTCCGGATCAGTTCGGATCAGTACGTGTAAATTGTTATACCTTATTGTACATAGAGTCGCCCGGAATCGGCCGGAGTCGTTTGGAGTTGGAGTCATCCGAAGTCGTTCGACATCGTCGGGGTCGTCCGGAATCGGCCGGAGTCATCCGAAGTCGCTCTGAGTCGTTCGGAGTCGTCTGAGTCGTCCAAAATCGTCCTGAGTCGTCGGGAATCGGTTAGAGTCCTTTGTTTCGAAGGACGACTCAGGCCGACTCCTGACGACTCCGATCCCAAACGCCTCTGGGAAACTTCGTACAACTCCGAACCACTCCGGACGACTCCGGACGACTCCGGACGACTTCGGACGACTCCGGACGACTCCGGACGACTCCGGACGACTCCGGACGACTCCGGACGACTCCGGACGACTCCGGACGACTCCGGACGACTCCGGACGACTCCGGACGACTCCGGACGACTCCGGCCGACTCGGGATGACTCTGGATGACTCGGACTCTCAACGACTCCGGCCGACTCCGAACGACTCCGACTTCGGGCAGAACTAGTAATTCGAATTTTGCCGTAGTCGGAATCGGACTAACAATAGCCGGAGTCGAATTGGAGTCGTGTGTGTGCTCCAAAGAGCACTTCACTACCCCTACTGGCTTGCATACTTGTAAGGTACTGCTACTTTTTTACGGAATCTACAATAAATTAGGTCAAATCAGTTAGGTGTATTTGAGAGGCAAAATTGTTTTAATTGAGTATGTTCATATAACCATGCTTGAGCGAACTTTCTATTGGGTTGTGCAATCTTTCTCCAGATGCAGTTCTATGTACTCATTTTGTAACATTTTGTCCTATTGACTTTCCCAGGAACCGGTTCGAGGAGTGGAAAAATTATTCAAAGATTTCCCGAGAAAGATTGGCCCGACACACCGTTCATAGAAGGAATAGAATTGGTATGTTTTGGAAATCTAAAGTTGCAAGTAACACGGCTGATCGTTTCCAATTCACTTTGCAGTTCTGTCAGCCACAAGGATGGGCCCTCTCCACGATTCGCCAGGAGCCCCAGTTCTTTGTGTCGGTGCTCACCGACATGGATGGCAACCGGCATTACTGTGCGTGCCTGAGCTTCAACGAAACGATCGCTATCACGCCGAGCAAACCGATCGACGAGGAGGAGGAGGACGACAATCTGTCCCCGTCGGGCGGCGGACCAGCAGGCGGCGGCGTGCTGGCCAACAGTGGTCCGCCCTCCATCACGCACCATAGCATCATGTATGCGCCCAAGTGTCTCGTAATCGTCTCGCGGCTGGAGTACATCGAAGCGTTTCGCAACTGTCTCGGCACGATCTACACGGTGTACCTGGAGAGTCTGAAGTTTCAGCTGCACTACCTGATCGGCAGCATTCTTGGCTGCATACAGGTGCCGCCGCCCGGTGGACCGCCGGTACGCTTTTCGATCGGTGCGGGCGACAAGCAGATCCTGCAGCCGCCGCTCTCAAACACGCTGCCTGTGACCGGATCGTGCGTCAGCGTGCTGTTCCACCAGCTCGGCATCAAGAACGTGATGTTGCTGTTCTGCGCCGTCATGACCGAGCACAAGATACTGTTTCACTCGACCAGCTACACGCGCCTTACGGACAGCTGCCGGGCGCTGACCGCGCTAATGTACCCGTTCCGGTACAGTCTCGTTTACATTCCGATACTGCCCGCCTCGCTGCTGGAGGTGCTGACGATGCCGACCACCTTTATCATGGGCATCCACAGCTCGTTGCGGTCGGAGATAAGCGAAATACTGGACGTGATCGTGGCCGATCTCGACGGTGGATCGATACACATTCCCGAGTCGCTGGTGCCACCGATCGCCCGGCTGCCGGCTTCGCTCTGGGACTCGACCGAGCATGCGCTGCGGATGGTGCTGCATCCGGAGCTGGCGCTGGCAGATCTCGCCTTTCCGGCCGGCAGCAGTCTGCACGGCCCGGGGCTAAACAACAACATCAACCAGAGCATGGCGATGGCACCGATCGGCGGCGGCATTAGCAACGGGTACAGCTTCCGCGAGCAGAAGAACGACATTATGCTGGACAAGGAAATACGGGCCGTGTTTATGCGCCTGTTTGCCCAGCTGCTGCAGGGTTACCGGTCCTACCTCACGCTCATTCGCATCAACCCGAAACCGATCATACAGTTCCATCGGGCCGGCTTTCTCGGAGCGCGCGAGCTGGTGGACTGCGAGTTTCTGTCGCGCGTGCTGGACAGCATGTTCTTCACGGGGTTTGTGACCGAGCGCGGTCCACCGTGGCGTGCGTGCGATGCGTGGGACGAACTGTACAGCACGATGAACGATCTGCTCAAGTCGGAATTGCTCGATCCCGCCCTGGTGCTGGTCCACATACAGGATCTCGCGAAGCAGCTGTACGCGAACGAGTACCCGAACCCGCAGCCCTTTCAGCAGAAAATTCTGCGCCCCCCAGACGGCGCGTTCGCGCGTATTCATCAACCCCCGATGCCGCTGATCGACGCGCAGGAGGTACAGAACGTGATCAACGATGGGCTGCAGGCGAATGATTTGCAGTCGCGCATGCAGCCAGTGCGGGTCAAGCTGCGCATCGTACCGATGGGACCGTACCTGAAGCCGGCCCCGCAGGAAACGCGCCCGACCGTGAACAACAGCGCCCGCAAGCTGGAGGTGCTGCGCAACTGCATCAGCTGCATCTTTGACAATAAGATCACGGAGGCGCGCAAGAGCTTCCCGGCGGTGCTGCGGATACTGAAGCAGAGGGAGGCCCGGCTCACCATGTGCCGCGAGCTGGCTAAGATCGGGCAGGGCAACAAGCAGCTCGACCATCAGCAGTTCGATCTCGTAATCAAGCTGATGAACCGTGCGCTGCAGGACGACTCGGCGAAGGACGAGTACGGGGTGGCGGCGGCACTGCTGCCGCTGTCCTCGCTGTTTTGCCGCAAGCTGTGCACGGGCGTGATACAGTTCGCGTACACCTGCATCCAGGACCACCCGGTGTGGAAGTCGCAACAGTTCTGGGAGGACGCCTACTACCAGGAGGTGCAGACCGCGATCAAGGAGCTGTACCTGCCGCTAGCGAACTGGCCCAAGCCGAGCGGAATCGGGGGTGGCATCGGTGGTGGCGGCCTTGCGGACAGCAGCGCCCTGCTGTCGCAGTCCATGTCGCGCGACAAGCTGGACCGTGCGTCGTTGCTGTCGCGCGCCCAGGAACCGTCGGCGCTGGAGATTGCTGCCGACCAGATGGGCAAGTGGGCCACGATGGACGCGGTCACGCAGAAGGAGCTGACGAACAAGGAGGAAAGCACGCTGTACAGCCACGCGATACACTACGCCTACCGGATGGTGTACCTGCTGGTGCCGCAGGACGTCGGCGGGGCCGTCGGCCGGGTGCAGCGCGACAAAGACGGCCGGCATCTCGAGGACGACACGAGCGTGTCGAACAGTGTGATCGAGTCGCGCAGCCACAACAGCGACCACAACAGCGACGAAGGGTTCGAGGAGCACGATCCGGGCGAGACGGGCAGCGCGGTCACCAAGATGGTTTGCAAGTTCATCGATCGCGTCTGCACCGAGGGCAACGTGACGGCGGAGCACGTGCGCAACCTGCACCAGATGGTGCCGGGCACGATCCAGATGCACATCGAGACGCTGGAGGCGGTCGCGCGGGAAGCGAAGCGCATACCGCCGATCCAGAAGCCGAAGCTCCAGTACCCGGTGCTGCTGCAGGAGGAGAAGATTATCGGCGAGCTGCGTGCGTACCTGCTGGCGGACGGGCGGGAAGACAAGGAGGGCGGCAGCAGCGGGACGATGCTGCCGGCGGAGGGTGCCCTCTTCCTCACCAACTATCGGGTGGTGTTCCGCGGGTCGCCGTGCGATTCGTACTCGTGCGAGCAGAGCGTGGTGCGCGCGTTCCCCATCTCTTCGCTCACCAAGGAGAAGCGGCTGACGGTGATCTATCTGCAGCATCTCGAACAGGTGCTGCCGGAGGGGATGCAGCTGCGGTCCTGCACCTTCCAGCTGATAAAGGTCGCATTCGACGAGGAGGTGCCGCAGGAGCAGGTCGACGCGTTCCGCAAGGCGGTGCACAAGATCCGCCATCCGGAGGACGAGTTCGGGCACTTTGCGTTTGCGACGCACGGGCTGGCCCATCCGGGGCTGCTCGGGCCGGGCCACAAGGTGAAGGAGAAGAACGCCACGTTGAAGGATTTCGCGAAGAAAACGCTCCTGCGGACGGCAATGAAGGCCGGGTTTAAGCAGAAGGCGGGCGCCACCAAGCGCAAATACATACTGCCCGGCGCGGTCGAGTATGACGATGCGTACGGTAGCGGTGGGCTGCTGGGGGTCGGTGGCCCGAGTGGAGGTGGCAGCTCCGGGGGCGGTGGAGGCGGTATGGGTGAGAGCAACAACAATAACGACGACGACGACGTGTCGGACGAGGGAACCGATACGCTTCCACGCGTGCACGTGAAGGACGTGGAGCGGCTGAAGGAGCGTAGCTACGTTCGCGACTGGTTGCGGCTGGGGCTGGGCGATGTGCAGACGACCGGTTACCGGATTTCACCCGTCAACAGCAACTACAGCATCTGCCGGACGTACCCGGCGATGCTGGTGTGCCCGAAGGAGGTGACGGACGATTCGCTGCGATGCATGGCGCGGTGCTACAAGCAGCACCGCATACCGGTGGCAACTTGGCGACATCGGAACGGAGCCACGCTGCTGCGTGGCGCCATCCCGCAGGCCAAGGGCGTGATGGGGATGCTTAAGGGCCATCCCGGTTCGGCGAATGCGTCCACGGATAGTACGAGCTTCCAGGAGCAGGATCGCTACTTCGTACAGGTGATCAAAATGACACCGCACACCCGCACCATTCGCCATCAGGCGTGGGGCGGACTGTCCGACTCGAACATCTCGCTCGACTCGCTCGCCCTCGCCGCGAGCAATCTGATGACGCGCTCGGACATGTCCACACTCACGCCGGACACGGGACGGAAGCAACATCACCACGGGCATCACGAGGCGGGCAACGGTGGGGCCAATGCTGGCGGCGGCGGCGGCGGTCTGTATTCGATCAACAATTCCTCATTCTCCAGCTTCGGAGCGATGCGATCGAACATCGTGAAGTCGAACAAGTGGGCATCGCTGAAACCGAACCGCAACTCGACGTCGGCAGCGGTCGGCGCCGGTCCCGATTCGACCAGCCTGCGGGACGTGAACCATTGGGAGCGGGACGGTGCCGGCGGTAGCCATCACCATCACCACCATCTTCACCACGGTGGAGGGGCAGGGCCGGGACATCCAGGTGGCGGCCAGCAGTCGCACTACGCATTCCAGCGCGTTCCGCTCTACTTTCTGGGCGAAAAGTCCCAGTCCAAGTCGGCGAAGCTGTCGGAAATGTACGCCGAGTTCATTCCGGTCGACTACACGGACGTGCGGCATTCGCGCACGGCGTTCAAAAAGCTGATGCGTGCCTGCCTGCCGTCCTGCGACACGAACGAGCCGGACCAAACGTTCGCCAAGCTGGTGGAGCAGTCGGACTGGCTGCAACAGATTCGCGGCCTGCTGCAGCTCTCCGGCGCCGTGGTCGATCTGATGGACCTGCAGGAATCGAGCGTGACGCTAGCGCTCGAGGACGGGTGGGACGTGACGGCGCAAATTTCCTCCCTCGCGCAGCTCTGTCTCGATCCGTACTATCGCACGATCGAGGGCTTCCGGGTGCTGATCGAGAAGGAGTGGCTCGCGTTCGGGCATCGGTTTGGCCATCGCAGCAATCTGAAGCCGAACTCCAGCTCCGGCTCCCCGTTTGCGCCGACGTTCCTGCAGTTCCTGGATGCGGTGCACCAGATACAGCAGCAGTTTCCGCTGGCGTTCGAGTTTAACGCGTTTTACCTGCGCTTCCTGGCGTACCATCATGTGTCGTGCCGGTTCCGCACGTTCCTGTTCGACTGCGAGCTGGAGCGGGTCGATTTTGGCATAACGGCGATCGACGATAAGCGCGGCTCGCTCAATTCGCACCACAAGCACGTGGTGGAAGCGCTCACGATTTCCGACGACGATAATCTCATCTATCCCGGCATGGGCGGCGGTAGCGGTGGTGGCAACGGCGGTGTGCCGGGAAGTGGTGGCCCCGGTGGCCCCATCGGCGGTTCTTCGGCGGGTGGCGGCAGCGGCGGTGGCGGCGGTGGCGTGCTGGGCGGCGCCAGAAACACCAACACGCAAAAGTTTGGTCCCTCGCTGTTCGACTACATCGAACGGCAGCATGCCAAGTCGCCCATGTTTTACAACTTTATGTACACTCCCGATCCGGAACGGACGGTGTTGCGGCCGCAGAGCGCGATATCGGTGCTGGAGATTTGGTCGTACTATCTCGGGGAGGAGCTCGCCCAGGGACCGCCGTACGATCCGGAGCTGGTCGGTAGCGACAATATGGAGGACGACTGTGATTACATGTACTCGACGGCGGCGGGCGGTGGCGGCGGGCCGGGCAATGCTGGCAGCTTGGGTAGCACCAGCGGTACCGGCGGTCCGTCCGGGGCGATGATGCTCCGACAGCCGAGACGCCGTGTGGTGACGGTGAACTATGACAGCTTGAGCCGGTACGAGGCGGACGCGTTCACCAAGCTGCTGGACGAGCTGAAGACGGCCGAGGCGGAGCGAGGGCTGTTGCCACAGAAGTGGCGCCAGGTGTGGGACAAGCTGGAGCCACCGCATTCGGATTCGCTCACCCGTCATGCGTCGTTCAGCAGTGCGCTGGTGCGCTCGCACGGTCGACTGCTGCACAAAAGGTAGGAACGGATTTGCGGCGCTGGCGTGTTTTACTTACTTCTGTTTCTGGCACACCATTACAGGTCAACGCTGGAAATTCTTATGCGCGGACGGCAGGCAGGATTCCATCAGGAGAACTTTTTGCATCCTCATCGCTTTGAAAAGCACGTGTACTCGGCACCGGTCAACTGTAACCACTGCGGTAACGTTCTCTGGGGCCCTTTGCTGAACGGTTTAAGGTAGGTGCGGAAGGAGGTTTTAGTTTGAAAACGATTTACTGAAATGAATTTCCCATTTCTTTTCTTTTTCGGTTTGGAAACAGGTGCGTTGATTGTGGCAATACCTATCATGAGAAATGTGCGGAATCGGTTCCGAAAAATTGTACCAAATACAAGGCGGTGGAAGGTGGCAATCAGCCGACGCTGGCCCGTACGCAGGGCGACAATAATAGCGTTTCGTCCAGTGTGAACACGACCAACACCAACAGTCAGCATTACTACGAACAGTACGACAGCAAGGTGGCGGACGATCGCACCCATGAAGGGTAAGCGGCATGGTAGTGCGGGAAGGGTAAATCTTATGTTTTAATCACTGTTGCCACCCCTCTTTACAGCTACCTCTACAAACGCGGCGCAATCTTAAAGAACTGGAAGCAGCGTTGGTTCGTGCTGGACTCGCACAAACATCAGCTGCGGTACTACGATACAATGGATGATTGTAGCTGCAAGGGGTATATAGGTAAGGCGGCATTTGGGTAGACAATCCCACACACTATTGAACTATAATGCACTGGTTTTTTTTGTTTTGTTACCCACAGAGCTGGCTGAAGTACAATCGGTCGCGCAAGCGCCACCACAAACAGCACCAGCACCCTCGAAGAAGATCGATGATCGTGCATTCTTCGACGTAAGTATACTTGACACGGCGGGTCGAATGCGACAGATGTTACAAGAAAATGTGCCCTTTCCACTTGCAGCTCAAAACAAGCCGCCGAACGTACAATTTCTACGCCCAGGAAGCGTCCAGCGCGCAGGAGTGGATCGAGAAAATTCAAGCCTGTCTGCAGTAAAGGCACCGTTGTCTACCTACCTCCCTCGTCCTCGGTATTAGGCTGATACTTTATATCGCGTAGAGCATTGAGTAGCACGGTCTCGAAGTATGTAGCTAAACGAAAATATTCGCATTCGCGTGGCAGAAGAGTCTAGTCTGTGTAAGCATGCCACCAATCATTATTTGATCCATTTTAGCTGTTTGCGGTATTTATTTTTGACTATCCTAGATGTCCTTCCGTTTTGTTTCGTTTCGAATTGCCTACAAGGTACTGCTGTCCGCTCGAGAAGAGGCGTGCTCGCACCGCTCTCTGTCCACCGCTATCGGTATTCGCTTATGAGCACCTCTCAACCTCTTCAATTTAGTAGTGGACGTAATAATCGTAATGCTCAACCGACAAAATGCCACGGAAATGCCAGCTGCGTTTGCCGTTTCAAAGGATCGAACGATAAACACACAGTTGCTTATCGGATCGGATGTATTTTAGATTCAGTTTTTCGTTTTGCTTTGGTTGACCGGAATGGACGACGCGGTGGCATTTGTTCCGGTAGATAGCTAATTTATTTAGCACTTGAGGCGATTTACACGCCTTCGAAGTGATGCGGGTTATCTCATTCTTTTACTGTTACTGTTAAGCTAAGACCCTTTGGTTTATTTGTTGTGTTTCATATCCTTCTGCTACGAACCCGGGGGACGGGAGGGGAGTTTATGAAATTTTAGATTTAGATGTCGCTCTGCGTGCAAACTGCTGCGCTCCACATCTACTGTATGATTTGTTTGTTTTCACTTTGCACCAAAGTGAAGAACGAATTCCCTCCCCAATCTTCCCGAAACGCATCGCTCAATAATCGGCAAGTGGGAGAACAGCCGTACAACAACTACTTGTGGCTATATCGGCTCGAAATATGGGAACCGTACGATCACAAGTAACGTTTTCTATTATTTAAATGTGATATGTGATGTAATAAGGTGACGTAGCACCAGCTGCAAAGGGTAAACTGTAAGCCGTAGCAATAGCGTGCACGCCTCCAAGAACGGGAGGTGTACATACCTCTATACACCAATAATCGATAATAACGTAAGAGTAGATAACAGCACATTGTCAGCTTTGTATCCGCAAGGTACACTATCGGGCTGTTGGTGGCAGCGCTCGACGAATGTATCGCTTTTTTTCCTTCCCTTTTGAAGTCGCAATGATTTGGGCGTTGTTACAGCTGCATCGTTAGTGTGTAAAATAAATGCTTATCAAAGCTCTAGGCTAAATCAAATTGATCAGTACCCGTCGCACCACCGGTACGATGTGTGCGTATCTGCCCGTTTCACGATATTCCCGATATATTAACCTATCGTTATTAAACGGGTTATGCCGACGACGTTTCATGCCGAGTGCCATGCCAGTCGATACTAAAGCATAGTCGATGTGTGTTTAGGGGGTGTATGTTTCGTAGGCTCCTACCATTTTTTTTGTCTTAAATTAAGAACCAACAACTGCCAGTGATCGGTGAAAAGCTGCGTTTTGTTTTCTGCCTTCACTTCCTATACATCCCACATTAGATGATATACTTCCAAAGATACGAGATATTAGAATGCTCTGTTTAGCAGAAGACTAGCCAGAAATCTTACTGTTGTAAATTAGCCGCTTAATTGCTTGAAATATGATCTGAAATGCAAAACACGCAAATAGGGACGGGAACACACACAAACAGGCGCGCAATGGGGGTACAGGGTTCGTTGTTACTTGTTATCGGATGGTTCGGAAAATTGCTACCAAGAATAGTTTACTTTGTAGATACACTGCGCTAAATTATTATCCGTTTGAGCTTAGCCTATTACCGATACCGAATTCATATCAGTTTTCAACAGGGTACAGGGTCGATGTTGTAGAAAGATAGTCAAACATCTTGCTCTTCAGCGCGTCCGCCAACCTGCTGTTCAATCTTCCCACCAACTGCTTTACTTAAACTTTTACGCATAGCATGACTATACGGGGCTGGAAATGGTTATTTTCCGAAGATTTACCGTCATACCACATTTAAAGGGAAAATCAATTTACACTGTCAAAGTTTTTGGTACATTCGAAAGAGCATCGATAAGGGTTCGTACATGCGTATTCAAGGTGGTAAGCAAGAGGCAAACCAAAAAAAAAAAAACGAAAACACAAAACCCGTGCTTCTATAAAGTACAGACAGCAGCAATATAATATTTGTGGTAGAAAGGCACACCAACTAAGTACGCACTCAAGTAAAACCGAAAGCGACCTCAAGCCGATCGTACATTCAGTTGCAAGGTCTGCCTGTTACAAGTGTATCTTGCGTATAAATAAATGTATGTTGTACAAAATGAAGCTAATGGGCTGGCAGATCGTAAATGAGTCCATCCGAACAAAGTCCGGCGAAATTTATCACGGACCAACTGTGCTAATATGGTTGCTAATATCTGCAACAAGCATCGGGAGATCGAACAGCGTGTTCTTGCAAGTAACCAACCAGACCACCTGCCATTTTTCACGAATTTATTACTACAATGATTTACTGCGATGATCACCTATAGAAACAACTATCCTTCTTCCACCAAAAGCGATCTAATATCGAGGAAATCTGAAAAAAAAACAAACTTTTTGCTACGCAATTATAGCTGATGCGTGGAACACAATACCACATGGCCGGTCTCGTAGTACGGTCGTCAAGACTACGAGTTAATTACATACACATCTTGGGTTGAAATCTTCTATAAACCGAGTCTCTTAAAAGCAGGACGGAAGGGCATATCTTCCATTCTCTTTCTTTGTTGGTCTGCTCTCGATACAGCCCGTCGTCATGATGTGACTCGTTCCTATCCTTGTAGACTCCCGATCTCCAATAAGTTTTACTAACCTATTGTAGCCAACAAACTTGTTGTGCTTCTCTGAGCCTTGACAACCTTATGGCATATGTCCCAGCCATGGAATCCTACCAATCCAGCATGCTTGAATAACACCGCCAAAGATTGTCTGGAACATGTTTCAGGCTGGACATCGATCAAACACACTCAGAGCGTTTGCATCCTCCGCTAGGATGGTGCAAGACTCGTGTCCATAGAGGACCTCCGGGCGTATCAGTGCTCAATATATGTCATATTTATTGCGATCTTGAAGTTTTCTGGATCTCAGCAAATGGTGAAGGCCGCTCAGTAAGCATGAAGCCCTCGAAATCGTTGAGAGAGTATACAGAGGCTGCTTTCGAGACTGAATTCATTACCGCACAACAGCTGGATAGTCAATCCTTGCTTCCGAAGAATGATCCCGCATGTGTGAAAAGACAGTATGAACGTAAGGATGTCCCGCCCAACAGGTGAGTATGTTAGTAACTAAGAAAAGAACCTTTAACACCCATTTATTACATAACTAGTATACAAACAGCTTCAAACTATAGCTCTAGCTTCTAAATGTGAATGATAGATATGATGTTAGTGTGTTTTCTGAACGAATTTTGTGAAACATCAACACAACCTCTCTAAACGGCCGTACCGTTAACGAAATCATACTGCCCAACGGAAGAACTGTCCGCTGGGCTGTTGAGAAACAGTTGGGAATGGGATTTGCGCCTTTCCTGCTCGATACGGTCCAGATCGAAAACGGGCGATGGCAGTGAATGATTGCGGCTGCCTGCAATCGTTACCTGCTGTTGATGTTGCGTTCCATTGTGCCGATGGTGCTGATGGTGCACATGACGATGTGACTGTTGCTGCTGCTGGGATTGCTGTAGACTAGGACGTATTGGTGGCGGTGTTGCCGGTTGACTGATGGGTACGAATATCTGGGGCGAAAGGATGGTTGGACGGCGCAACTGATGATGCTGTTGCTGGGTGGTTAGATCACCGTAACTCCGGTACATATGAGAGGCAGAGGAAAAATCCTCCCGCTGATGTTGCCCACCAGCGGACAGGGCGGAAGTGTAGGTGGGTGGAGGAGGAGGATCCAAATATTTGGGACAATAAGCAGTGGTTGATGTTCGGTTGATTTCTACAGCGGCAGGGTGTTGTAACGAGTGTCTTACGCCACCTTTGTGCCATCTACTATCCGAGGTCAGATCTTCGTGTGAAACGTTAGCCCTAAAATAAACCCGCAAAATGTAAGTTTCTTCACAAACCTGTGGACAGTGTGTTCCAACATTATATGCTCACCTTGCTGGTTCCAGCAAAAGTCCGCTGGCGGAAATTCGCTTCCGCTCCAGCGCTATCCGCTCACCGAATCCGCCCGTCTCGTCTTCCGGTTCGCTTGCGGCTAGATGACGTTGCTGAAAGTTGCGTGGTAGCGTTTGTCTGTAGTCGACCGAACGTGCACGTCCGATCGGATCCCGCCGACGCCCATACCGGCCGTCGGTATCATGCATCATATCATCCAACGAGTTGTCCGAATGTATGCGCTGCCGATAGTTAGATGTGCTGCTGGGCGGAAGCTGATCCTGTGTTGCTAGTCGGCGTCTTGCGTCTGCCGTCGAGTTGCGTCTTCGCTGTGAAGAGGAACGGTTGCGTGCAGCCGGGCCAGGCGAATGGAGCGATGAGGAGGACGGATCCACCACGTACACGCTCCGGTAGCTGTCGTCACCGTTGCGGCCATCGCCACTTTCGATGTAGTAGATGTTCTTTGGTTTTGGCCGCGGTCCCACCTTTTTGCAGAATTCATTGAAAAGCTTCTCTTTTGAAAGCTCCCGGGACAGATAGTGACGGGACAGACCGCATATGTTGCTCACTTTCCCCGTCATCTCATCGTCGCTACGCGATGGTGATCGGGAACAGGTTCGTCGATTTCGCACTGAACCTTCCTGCTCACCGAGCGGGACTAGATCTGTGTAGGTTGAAACACTGCGCGTGAGCTTACCGGTTGACGACCAGTAATGGGTGTACTCCATGTTGCTATCCGGTGTGCGAGCATCAACGCCCTGGTCTGTACGTTCGCCATCGCCGTTGGCTCGTACCCGTGACCAGGTAACACTCCGATCAGGTTTTACCTGGGCCGGCTCCATGTAGAGCAGATCCGTAAGACTCTTGGACAACCCTTCGTGCGTCATTCTTCCATATGCACGTCTATGCAGATTACATTCCACCTCATTGTCGTCCACCTGTTGTTCGCGTTGCTGCTGCCGTTGTGACTGCTGCTGTTGCTGTTCCTGCTCGAAGTAATATCGCGGCGATGTCTCACACTCATCGAGCCCATCGTAAGGGTATCGGTAGTCAACGATAGGTGGACCATTTTGGTGATCTTTTCCAGGCTCTTCGCCTGGATGGGCCCACTCCCGGCGGTAGTGCAGATTGTACTGTATACCACCGGACAGGTTCTGGTAGGTGGGGTAGGCTGATGACTGGTCGCCGTGATGTGCACTGTCGTACTCGTCTTGCTGCAAATTGGAGTAGATCAGCACGTTCAAGATGCCCGACAGCTCGGTAATGATGAACCCGAACACGTACAGCAGGAAGCTTTGCCCGTAGCGGAACGAAAACTGGGGCGCCTGCAGGGACGACCTTGGCCGCAGCTTGGAACCTATTTCTGCCTTCAGTATCGAGATGTACATTATCAGGCCAATCAGCATCAGCAACCCTGTGCGTGGAAAGGATGAAATACGAGATATCGGGACTCAGTATTGGGAAAAGCCATCGAAAGGTGTGTGCCTGGCCGTGGCAAGCAAGTGCTACCCTGCGGGTGAAACATTACCTACCGGATATTATAAATAGCACCCCGGAGACGAAGTAGCAGATTTTGTGCTTCGTCGAGCACATGGCCACCAGGAACAGGCCGTAGCTGACGATGAGGACCCCGTTCGAGGCGAGAAAGAACGGTGACGAATGCGTTACGGTATCTGCAAATAAGGAGACCGATAATTATTTCCGCACCTGCCCACCACTTCCGGTGCACCCGTGCACGTCACACCAACACACTAACACACACACGGGGGCGCCCCGTTTTGGGGTGTACGATCAAACTACCCGTGTCCTCCCTACTGCAACAAAAAATGACATATTGAAGATGTCTAAACTCGCTTGGAAATTCATTGCGAAAGTGTTTCCGAATTTCTGACCCGATTCGGGGTGCTGCGTGAACAAAAATATGGCATTAGATGGGGAAAAGGTGATTTGGGACATACAGGCACACACACACACATACAAGCACACATACATACCAGACACAGTCCGGAAACATACAAGCCTGCCAAACATAATTGGATTATCGGTGCATGATACCACACACACCGACCGTTATCCGTGTTACCTATGTCCACCTGAGGAAATGTTCAAAGTGCCTTTTTTCGGAAGGCGTTAGGTAATGCTTCGTTTCGGGCCTAACGGAGGGGTCGGAGTTGCCATGATTGCACATTACCCTATGATCGCTTGTGCTCGAATCGAAAGCAATGGCAATGGTTGCCGCCGATACGTGACGATGGCAATTGCTGGGTAGTGCCACCGTATTTAGGGACGTCAACAGAAGACTGAGAAAGAAGGTTTCATTGACCGTTTTTAATTTGAAAGTAGTTCTAATGAATCTGTCTTTCTTAATGCCTCATCGCAAATGAAAAGGGTAAAGAGTGTATTAAATCATCTAACAGCACCACCCATGTATAATTGTTGCCTAATTAAACTCTATTTTCCCCCATTGCTCCACCAAACTGCAAAATAGCTCGTTCATATCAAACGACTCGTTCGTTTTCCGTGGAAGGGAATTTTAATCTCGTCTAATGTACAACTCACGTACATACACACATGGAGTCTTAACGGTGGTACAAATTATGAGGAACGAATGCTGATGCTTCCCTCGAATCGTTCCGATTCGTGCTAATAAGTGCACACCGGGGTGCCCTATTGCATTGATGCACAGCTCTTGCCCAAGATTTTGTCACGGTTTGTTCAATGTAGAAAGCAATGATGGTTTGATAATGCGGCATCGGGATACATTGCAGCAGCGTAGTAGGCGTTCCAGTTGACACACAAACAATCGGGTGCATTCATTTGAAAAGAGGGGAGTTGGGGGTGCAAAGACATGTTGCAGCAAATGAAAAGGAAAATCTCGGTCATCTGGTCACCTGGCCAATGGGAAGCTGATCGATGACCGGTGGAGGCATAAAGGCGGTCCATGTCAGGATAGGACAAGGGCACTGTCGGTGGACCGGTGGACCGAACCATCACACCTACTTTGCGAGCGGTTGTCTGGAACGGTGCCCCAACTCTCACTAGCACCTCCAGTTCTCCCCCTCTCACCCGCTCCTTTTCATACTAATACTATGCTGATGCACATCAAAAGGATTCTGGTTCTGTTGATAATTATATTACATCATAATGGGGACACAACTCGGTGGTGGTATCGGTTCCCTAGTCGTATGGCTGACCATAGAATAGCGGCGGCCATTAGCTTTGAACGACGTTTTGTGGGTGACCGCGTGTTAGTAGAGTTACTACAGGTGGGACCACCAATGCATTCAAGCAAGTGCTACTAAAGGGTGAAAGTGTCGCAGTAACCTCTAGTTTTTAGCTTTCTAGATTACTAGTTTTATTAGGGTTGAACGTCGTTAGGTCGCTAAGAGTTAACATTATCCTATGGCTCAATGCAGGGCTTTTCTTTGGAACTGGTGTACTTCATATATTTCCTGCATTTCTTTTTCTTTATGTAATTTATTGTTTTCAAATATATATTTTGTTAAATTGTCTTTAATCACTCAACGATATTGACGATATAAATGTATTATAAATAAACATATTCAATTTCTTCAGTAGTTTAGCAAGGACATTGTTAGAGAATGTTGACTTGGCAGGGTCTCCACTGATTTTTTAATTTTTTCACAAATATTTTTAAATTCGTACCACTGTTTATTAAGCATTTTCTAACACAATTTGAATCTTTCATTTCGAAATATGTGACTTATATCAGGGTTTGACTTGCTATGGTGCTGAGAAGAAAAGGAAAATCACGTGCCACGTGCTAAATAGGAAGAAAAATATCCTTGGCAAATGTTTAAAGTTTAATTTCTACATGTTTACTATTCGTAGATGGCGTTAGGACTGCTATAAAAGGAGGAAGAGATTTGCAAAAAAGTGTTTTTATGTCAAGTAATTTAGAAATATAAACTGTTCTTTTGGTCTCGTGGTACAGTCGTCAACTCGTACGACTTAACAACATGCCCGTCATGGGTTCAAGCCCCAAATAGACCGTGCCGCCATACGTAGGACTGACTATCCTGCTATGGGGGGTAATCCAAAAGTCACTGAAAGCCAACCCCATAAACGTGGTACAGGCAGGTCTTTACTAACAACGGTCGTTGAGCCAAAAAGAAGAAGAAGAAGAACTGTTGTACCAAAACGTTCCTATAAAAGAAAGCGCAGTACAAAACATTATAATTTTTTTGGAAAATTTCCAAAAACTGTCATGTTACATGAATATCCTTGATAAGCTTTGATCAATTGAGGCATTCTTTTGCCTTTCGTGTGGAAATTTCGTTCCTTTTCTCATGTTCTCTTTTATCGCAATTTCTGCACTGGTGTAAATTTAGGCCATTAAAACATACACCAAGCTTTGGATTTAACCAACAACGCCCCGGACCAATTCGGCGAGCGTTAAGCCTAGCTTTTGCCGGGTATGGGCACCGTTCATTAGTACCTCATCAACCCAAAAGCACCGTTTTCCACCCATCCAAGCGATGACTGTGCGTTGTTTCTGCCCCATACTTACACGGAATGGCATTCGTCGAATCGTTCGGATCCGGGCTGTATCCCTCGGTCGGGAAGTAGTCAATGCTCGAGCATTGGAATTCATCGCCTCCCATTTGATGCTGCGATTGTCCCGGGGCGGTACCACCTGTGGAAATTAAAATGTAAAAATCGAATGAAAAACAGTACAACTACTACCAGTGAAATGGAAGGTGCAGCATTGCTTCTAGCACGTTTAGCTTCGTTTTGAGTGCGAGATACGAACTCTTAAGCAATCGGTTGCGGGAAGAGGAAAGGCAAAAAATAATAAATCGGAACGAAAGGAAAATCGGAGACCTCAACTTCGAATGGGGATAGCAAAAAAAGGGATAAAACAAGCAGAAGGTGCAAAAAAAGAGCAACAACAAAAAAACGAAGACGAAGCAAACTCCCGTCAAGTGTCATTTCCGATGTGTCGTGGCGCTGTATCCGGTGCGGTAAGCGGCTGGGTACAACTTGCGCCTAGACTCTTGTAAGCACCCAGTGCTGAACTGGGACTTGCCCCCTCACCAGGGCAGGTTGCGACTTGGGACGGGTTGTTGCATCGTTCGAGTGGTTAAACCCCGCCGACCCGCCTTTTCTCGCAGTCGGTCGCGATTTTTCTACGATTTCCGATTTCCGGTGATTACGGTGTACCACCGGGTGGAATTTACTACCTTTGGGCTGATGGTCCTGGGGCTGTGTCTTCGAACCACACGCCTCTGATTTTACGGAACCAGCTGAGAGAGGGTTTATTTCAACGAGATATGTCGTTTCGGGTGTACGAGGTAGGTGAAAATTATAAAAATACCCTGGAAAACTATCTGCAAAACAGAGTACGAAACCTTTACGCGGACATGGTAGTAGCGTTGGATTTGTATGCTTTTCTTCGTTCTTACGTTCTCGCAATTTGATTTGAGGACTCGCATTGCGAACCAAGTTACTGGTAATTGGTGCCCTCGGCTAAAGAGTACACTGCTAAACTGTGTTACTGCTACTGTTCTTCGCCACAAATTCACTTACACAAACACTTCTTTCCAGGCACGCCATTTTTCGGACATCCTTCCAACGCTTTAGGTTAAATGAAATCAAAAATCAATTTCGCCACTAATGATCATTGCTGTATCCGTTACCATAGTTACGATGGGCTGAGGGCAGGACGCATTCTTTGTTTAGCGAACCAGCCAGCGTTGTTCATTACGGTTCATCACTTCCGGAAGTAACTTCGAGCGTGATAAAAAGAGAGGTACCTTTAAGTCATCCGGCCCCGTAACCATCGATAGGGAATTTTAGGTAAAACACTACGGCGTAGCACATTCCTCGATGCACTTTAATATTACGTTGAACGGTATTTCGATGCCAAAAAAAGCAAGAACTTACCACTGTACTTGCTGCAGAGCATCCACAGTGATGATTTGGTGTACTTGGTCAGAAACGCACCGCTGAGATCGTCTTTCGTGGCCGGTATCAGGTGCGGATGCTGTATGTTCAGTTGCTGCTGGTTGTGCACGCCGTTGATGCTCGTGGTCGGTGTCAGTGTGCTCTGGCCGTGCGTATTGTTGTGGTACGTTGTGACCGGGATCTTCTCCTCGGTTAGTAACCACTGTGGTCCGACTACTGCCGCAATTACGAGAGCTAAAGAAAAGCTGTACAGTGCGATTCCCCAAGAAGGTAAGTTCAGATTACAAAACACCCAAAACACAGCACTTTGCATTCTTTCATGCCGGGATGTGCAAACGTCTTTGCCTGCTGTGGTCTATTGCTATGGTAGTTCGTCACCCTGGATAGAATCTTCTTTGAAGACACGCAACACAACAGCACCATACTAACCTGGAGACGACGGGCGTTATCATTAGCATCCAGTGCTGGCTTCTACTCATTCCGTTCGATCGTTCCGAGTCAGATCCGCCACCGCTGGACAGCGTAGCGAAGGAGCAAATTTTCTTCAGCCGCTCAAACCGACCCCGGTGCGGCTCGTTGATGCTGATGCCCGAGTCTTCCCGGCAGAGGCGATTTCCGATCAACGCTAGATCACCGTTCGCCAGCTGCACCTCGATACCGTTGTCGTCGTAATTGTTCGACCGTCGGCCATAGCTGCCGACGCGTTCCGAAACGGTCGGCAACGGACGGACGGTGGCACCACTGTACGTTCCATGGTGCGATCGCTCCTGCTCGTACTCCATCTCGGCAGCCGCTGCTAATCCATTGAAGGGAAAGCGATGGACGGCCGGTGGAAACACTGCCGGAACGCTCGTATCCATCATGGACGGATCGAGCGAATCATCCAGCGAAATGGTGGACGGTGCACGGCGCTGCTGCACCGTGTGAATACGCATTTTCGGACAATTCTTTCCTTTTTCTAACACAGTATCACTAAGCAGGCGTAGGCTAGAGCACACAAAACATGGGTTATGTTTAGCTCACGCACTTAAAAGCCGCCAACATTGGTCAAACACGCGGACTCGCCGTTGCGAGTGGCTTCAACGGCACAGCTTCTGGTAACGGTAACGGACACACAGGCCAACGACGAAGACGACAAAGATGCACTTCTGCGCTATTGCCATCGACGATGATGGTTGGTACGCGACTGAACACGCGGGAAGGTTCGTTCTCGAGCACGACCGAGCACGTGGTGGTTGGAAATTTCGCACGCGCTCTCGCATCAGGACACGAAGACAATCCGGTTTGTGCCGTGTCGTGTCCGTAAACTCGAGACATACAGCGCGAATCGCATTCCTTCTACAGCAATCAATATGTGTGAAGTTATGAATGAATTTTAGGAAAAGAAGAAAAAAAAACTAATAACTTCTAAATTTGGTAACCTGCCAAGGTATTTAGTCCGCGTGTTTGTAAGTGTGGGTTGTGGTTTTTATTTTCAATTTCCTTATTTTCTTCCTTCACAGTTCCCTGCACGGAAATACGCACCGTTGTGGTGTTACGTGCGCTTGCACCCCGGCACTATATGCATGCATTAATTGGTGTGTGTAGTAACTTATGCTCCTCTCTTAAAACACATTCCGGCTCCTGTATTGATGTGGTGACGAATGGACACGTGGTGGTGCGTTTTTTTCCTTAAATTTCTTCCGTATTTCAAAAATTCTTAATTTACTTTGCAATTAACGCAAGTGTGCTTCCGTTAGAATTGTATTATTGTTCGCAAATGGTGTGTATTTTTTTCGGTTGTTTAGTTACGTTTGCACCGCTTTAGGTTTAGTTCTCGTTTTGCTATGCGCTGCGGTTGTTGGACATGTCCCCATAAATTATACATCTTACTTATTAGCATAACTAATGTCAGACATTTGCTATCGCACACAACACAACGGGGTTTTTTATCCACTTGTTTCATACATCATATTTTTTAACGCACACCCACTCCCTGCCCGCACCCTTCTAAATTCAATGTCACAGTTAAAACTTACGCAAATCTTACCCCAATTTGACTTTCGACCTCATTTTTGAAATCATCGATCCCCCCAGTATTATCTTTACGTTTATTCCGGCCTTTTTTGTTCGTGCATTACACTATTCCTCGCCACAAAACAACTACGATAAAGCTCTTGCGTGTTGTGTATGTGTATGTGTGTATATGGGAGTGTTATCTTACTGGTAGCCTAGGTTTATACGCTAAATACTTCCTTGTAAATATATAGTGCGCTAGAATCATTTGCCCACGGCGTGTGGTGCAACTGCAAAACGTATTGAGCGCGCGCGGTCGCCCAAAGAACGCAACATCCGCGGGGGGTGGGTGGTGGTAACAACAAATACCTAGGATGGGATGTATGTGTGTGTGTGTACGTGTCTGTTGCTAAAGGTGAAATCATTAAAGGAATGGCAAAACCAGAAATTAAAACAAACACACGGGTACTCTTTACCTAGCGATCTTCCCTTTTCCGTTTCCAAACATGCACACGCTTACTACAAACGACAGACGACGGCGACGACGACATACTGACATATCTCTTTATAAGGCAACCACAGTAGAAAAGCGTAGATAAAAAGAGTAGGCGTAGAAAATGTGTGCTAGCACTCGCACTTGAACAACCGTGCACTTACGCTAGGACTGTTAGGACAATTTGCAGAACTTTATAACGAATAACGCACCCACCTGTCTAAGTGTGTGTGTGTGTGTGTGTGTGTGTGTGTGTGTGTGTGTGTGTGTGTGTGTGTGTGTGTGTGTGTGTGGTGTGTGTGTGTGTGTGCAAGTGTGTGTGTGTGTGGTGTGTGTGTGTGTGTGTGTGTGTGTGTGTGTGTGTGTGTGTGTGTGTGCAAGTGTGTGTGTGTGTGCAAGTGTGTATGTGTGTGTGTGTGGCTGTGTGGATTCGATCGAATACCATTCTCTACTATCGAACTTGGAACATTAGCTAAAATAACGGAAATTTAGTATTGAAATTTAAAAGAGAAAACGCGAGGATTGATGAAAGCACAGTTAACATTCAACGGTACAGTTCAAGTATAATGGCTCTATCTCGTCATGTTTTTTCTTCTATTGCGCTAGAACTCTAGTGTTCAAGTGGTTACTCCGGAAGAAAGTGTTATGAATGTTCTACCCTCCAGCACAGCGACACGCGGGACTAATGGAGAGGATCATTTTTGTTTTTTGTTTTTTAACAATTGCTAAAAATCGTTCCTCTTGCCATGTTTTTTTTGCTTGCTGTTGCTATCCTTATTACTACTGTTACTACTACTAGAACACTATAATACCTGCTACTACTCGTTTCCCACTAGCGAAAACGTTTCCTGTGTATTGTGTGAGTGTTAGTAAATCCGTGTTTAAACGGTTTGTTTGGTTTTTAGTAGATAATTAGTGGTGTAGTTTTAGTAATCGTTTCCTCTGTGTGTGTCTGCTCTCACATTACCATTACGCTACAGTTTGCTAATCGCTACTATCATTTATCTCATCATTGCATCACAAAATGGCTTTAATAGAAAAATGAAAACCAGTCAAAAGGATCACATTTTGCCTACGTTTTGTTTTCCCTCTTTTCAACAACTAACAACAACCAACTGTGTAGCATATTGTAGGTTCTACATATGAATGTTATTCATCTCTTTCCCTACCCTTCCCACTCTCTTCCACGGTAGACATTGTGTTATCAGCTTTTTCTTTTTCATCCTTACTCGTCCAGAAATCGTCCCTGTTCCTTCCATTCATTCTGGGGAGCGCAACAAAATGTGGATTACACGAGGAATCTAATTTTTCTTTGCTTTGCTACTTACATGCTAATTTTGTGTGTGTGTGTGTGTGTGTGTGTGTGTGTGTGTGTGTGTGTGTGTGTGTGTGTTTGATTATTTGTAATTGTGTATGTGAGTGAATGGTAGTAGTGGTTTGAATGTTTACGGACATAATCTGCCTTTATTCCTGACCGGGATAAATTCCTGCGCATTTGTCCGTATTGCAAATTGATGTTTTCCTTTTAAATTATGTTTAATTTACCTATCAAAGAATATCGTGTGTTTTGTTTCTTTAACAAAAAGAATGCTAAATCAGAATTGCCACAATGTTGTGTATCCATGAAAAAAAATCACTAATTCGCTGTCCAGAATGCTAGTTCATTATTGTCCGCGCCCTTATTTTACTGTTGGGATTTTGAGTTAAAACATTGCTGTTGCTGATAGTTTACGTCCGTTACGAGCGAACCGAATTGTTCTGAAGAATGTTTTTCAAATTCTATATGCTTAATTTCTGAATAAACTGAAATAGAGAGGTAGGAAATTAGATAGTAATTGCACAATGCAGCGAATCTAAGCCGAATGTATCCTTCAAAATAGACTAGAACGTTTGGACAGGTGTGAAGAGAGTAAGAGAGGGATTTTTTTTAAACAGAAAATAGTGTACAATCAAAATGCGACCTAACTTATACGTCGTTTGGTACGTTTCTACCGGAACGAATAGATATTATGCATATTGCGTAACGGGGTAACTTTTTTCCCACTGCTCACACCCTAATTGAAGCTTTCGTTCCAACCTTCCGCTGGCAGGTCCGTGGTAAACTGCGTGATACCATTGTTGGCCATCGATTCCAGCACTTCGCTTACGTATGCCGCTACGTCTGTGTCACTTTTTTCGGCCTGCTGAATGAACGGATGCTGCAACAGCCGACCGTACTTGGGACGATCGCGCTCGTCTTTAATTAAACTGAAAACATGAAGCAAAGAAGATGCAGGTGCACATTAGATATGATGAAACTGGCAGCCGCAATGCGGTGATGGCACTTACCAGGTATTTACAAAATTTACAAAATCTATCGAAAATTCCATCCCATTGTAGGTGGTGGACAGTCTAGGCGGGTCACCTTCGACAACCTAAGGCGAAAGCCAATCAGAGAAGAGAAGAAAACAATGTTTACACTTCCTGCACGTTGTTGCATACTTCCTCCACCTTCGCTGTACCTGTGAAAGCTGCTCAAACACGGAACCCCACTTTGGATAGGGGAACTTCCCGGTCGCCACCTCCATCAGCGTAATTCCGAGCGACCACACGTCACTGCGCACGTCATAACCCTTAGCGCGCTGGGGATCGATGCGTTCGGGCTGTCGAAAACAAAAGAAAACGCAAACAGACACATACCGGTTCGGGGTTAATCGTAACGTATCCCCTACATCATTTGGTCTCTCTCTCTTTCTTACCGCCATGTATGGCCGGCAGCCGGCATCCTTGGTGCGTGCGATCGAATCCACTAGCTGGCCGGAGATGCCGAAATCGCACAGCTTAATGTCGCCGTTCCGTTTCAGCAGTATATTGCTCGGTTTTACATCCCGGTGGATAATTTTCAGCTCCTCCTTCAGATAGTTGAGCGCGCGGACCGTCGCGAACGTGATCTGCGCCAGTATCGGTTCCGGGATGGGGCTCTGCTGCTTTTCGCAGATAAACTTGTAGAACTTGTCCAGCGACGTGTCCATCAGCTCCATGCAGATCCAGCAGTCGCCCTCCTTGAACAGTGCCCCGTAGAACGTGACGATGGTGTTGCAGTCGTTTGACTTCATCACCACCTCCAGATCCATCAGCAGCTGCTTCTGCTCCTTCTCGTCCACGGTCGAGCGGATCCGCTTCACCGCCATCACCGTGCCCGTGTGCGTGAACTTCATCCGGTTGACGGCACCGAACGCACCGCGCCCTATTTCACCCTCGTCAATCATATCTTCCGAGGTGAAGTCGTACGTTTGGTTCGGCGCGATCTGTAGTTTGCCCGCCGTCGCCTGCATTCGTATGCGTTCGCGCGTCGGATCCGGTATGACCGGCGCCTGCCCGCCCTGGCATCCTTGGAAGCTGAGCTTTTTGGACGGTTTCCTTCGCTCGCCGTTCAGTTCCAGCGGCAGTGGCATGAAGGGACGTGCTGAGGATGGTGTGGTTGCTGGATGTGGAAGTTATAGGAGAGTGAGGAACAAGAAAGAGAGAGAGAGAGATTAAATTCCATTCGATACCAGTTCGACGACCGACCGACCGACCTTCCCAGCGCGCACGGGCACACGCTGTATTACCTGGGGAGGATTGTGAACTCTGATCGTCTGACATTGGTCCTAGGAAGTAGGCGCAGCGGTGTACGGGTGTTTCGATTTGGTGAATAGTTAATGGTTCACCTACTGGGGGCCTTTCAACTTTGGAACTTCTTGCCGACGTAGGGCGGCTACTTATTTCGACCGAAGGCAGGGCAAGCAAAACGTTCACTGGAACACATAAACCTTCACCGTTGTGGTAGTAGCTCCCGTGACCAGAACTTGGACGAAATTTCGTACGGCACCTGCAGTTGCCTACACCGTCACCATGAATAACACACACTTGATTCACCAAGCGGGTGGTGGCGTACACAAGTTGCTCGGAAGGACGGATTGAGGGTGGACGACAGCGGGTTCGTATGATGTAGCCACGCGCTGTAATTGCGGATCGGAACCTCGGTCAGCAACTCGACGCTTGAAAGACGATTTTCCAGCGAGTGCGGGTGTAGATGGTAACAAGAACAGAACACACACGCACAGCGGTACGCCGCGCTAATGCCACACAGCTGAGGAAATGTTCGTTCCTGAGACCGTGCGTTCTGGGGACGGGCAAACTTTTCTTTGTTGACGGGCAGGACCGGTTTCGCCTTTGCTCGTTTGCACTGAGCAACCTTTCACCAGGGCGCTGGATACACTTTCCCTAATAGGTCGCTAATTTCCGGATTTTTTTTCTCTCTTTTCACCAGTACCTACCGAAGTTTACTTTACGCTTTTACCCGTGTTTCGTGGTTCTTGAGCGATGAAAGCTCTAGAATACCAGGTTGGACAATGACGTTGACGTTTGACAGTTTGTACGGGATGACGGAGGTTTGTTGAGTTGGACAAAAATGCATGTCGGCCAGGTTCATTCATTTCACACTAATTGACAATTAAACATAGGAATGAAAAGTTTCCTTTTTACAGATGTGTAGATGATGTTTTATGGAAACGGCTTAAAATATATTTTAACCAGTAGCACAATCTCAATAAATTTCAAAATTGGAACCCATTGTTGAATCAGTTTCACAGCCGAAATTTTTGTTCTAACGTGATTCGCAAACCGGGTCCAGTAGTCATTTCATTTTTAGAGGTTTCGATTCAACCGAAAAACGCTGAATCGCTCTGTATTTGTTACTGGCTGTGCTGAATTGTTCTCCCCATGCATTATTATCCTTCAACATCTATTTCTTCAAATTTCGGGAAGTACATTTGATCCCAGGGATCTTGAAGTTAGAAGGAAAAAGCTGACGAACTGTCGCATTAAACCATCTCAAGTGCCACAAAGCCACTAAACGACTCCTAAACGCGGTCTAATAGGCTTCGTTTGGTATTTGGAGCAACTAGAGCATTTTAAAAATAGTAATAAAACTAGTTGCGCCATCTGTTTGTGGATAGCCATTCGGTCAAGTTTTTTCGCTTTGATAGCTTCCCTCTGTATTGTTGTATAATTTCATATTGAAGTATCGCTAGAACAAGAATGGCGACACGAGTGTTTAAATACCAAATTTCGATGTGAATTCACAGGCAAGTGAGAATTGAATTTTAGGCCGCAAATACACGAAACGCGCTTCCTCGGCCGCGTACAACCTTGTAAATGCAGATTGCATAAAAAACTTTTCAATAATCACCCTGTACTTACGATGACAGTTCCATTTGATGCTTGGGAAATGCTCAAAATGAAAACAATAACAACTCGCTGCCGTGTCGTACCACACACAAGCACACCGTTCCACCTTTTACCAAGAAGTCTTGCAGAATGTGTCCCGGGCTGCAGTGGTAAACCATGTTTCCGTACAAACAAGCGCGACCATCCGAAACGGTGGCACCCCAGCTTCATCCCGAGCTGCACACCATTTGCCGCACATGTTTGCAACAGTCAAACGATACGCGGTCCATCTTCGACCTGGACCAAACTACCCAGCTTACCTACTCCGAGAAGGTGATGCAGTGCGTGGACGTAGAAATCTATCCGCACGATAGCCTCCCGAACCGGATCTGTCGGCAGTGCGTCGATGATCTCGATGTGGCGTGTCGGTTTCGGGCCAACTGCACCAGCTCCAGCGTCGTGCTGCAAACGTACCTCTCGTACAATGGGCTGGAAGAGAAGCAGCTCGATATGATGCTGCAACCAACGCTTGCACAATCAATCCATTCCGACCCGGACGATGGGGAAGAAATAGCAATACATCTTGATTCCGGTGTGATGTACACGTACAAACCTCCGTCCGGATTGGACGTGAAGTTGGTGCACCATAGCGCGGAGGATGTGATATTCAACTCGGGAAACATGAAAATGGATCCTCTCAACGGGAATGCGGACGTTCCCGTGGAAGAACCGGTGAATTCGGTAACTGAAACAGTGGCGATGGTTGAACCGATGCATCATTCTAGCTTAGATGGAAATATCACTCTGGCGATGGAGAGTGCAGAGGCTACGAAGAACGACCATATAGAGTACATGTTTGAAGTCGTAAATGAAACGGAAACTGATGATTCGATGTTAGAACCGGCGGTAGATGTGATGGTACGTATAGGTTGCATTTTACCAGGAATTGGGGGGACCTGAATTGATTAATGTTTCTATTACTTATAGCATGTACAGAACACGGCCACTGCCGATCAAACGCTACGCAAGACCACAAGCAGCATGACTCCGGACAGCACCAACACCCATTCCAAAGGCAAACAGTATTCCTTCGCCAACCGCACCAACGCGGCCAGTGTGAAAACGTTACAAACCATCCGCAAATCACACACACCAAACGAGACGAAGCCCACGATCGAAGCGGTCACAACACAGCCAGCCGCCGATGGTAGCGGCGTCGAGACGGTAATTCGCGTAAAACGCAACCTGTCCGCCCCGAAGCCATCGCTCGTCTGCAAACTGTGCAACGTGACGTACAAGCATAAGCACGCGCTAGAAACGCACATGCGGCGGCATCGCGGCGATCGACCACACAAGTGTGACTACTGCGAGAAGTCGTTCGTCGTGCCGTTCGAGCTGCAGCGCCACATGCGCATCCATACCGGCCAAAAACCGTACAAATGTCAATACTGTGAACGGGCGTACTCGGACTTCGGTAGCAAAACGAAACACGAACGTACACACACGGGTGAACGGTGAGTTCCGACATTGGGGCGGCAAAGCGAAGGGTCAGTTAATGTCTCTCTTTTTCCCCTGTTTTCATTTTCAGACCTTATGCGTGCCACTATTGTGACAAGACGTTCTCATACTCGCACGTTCTTAATAGCCACCTGCTCGTACACACTGGCGTAAAGAAGTATTGGTAGGTAGCACTGGACTAGAGCTCTTGCACAAGGAAAAAGCTCATTATTTGCATTCCTTTCAGTTGTTCGATCTGTGGGAAACGGTTCACAAAATCACACCACTTGAAAACCCACTACAACACACATCCGATTACTAATACCGATGTGAGTACCGCCCAAGGGTCCGAAATTGAAATGACAAACAACAGTAACAGTAAGCAGCAGTCGACGGACGTCATCTACACGGAACAGCTGCAGGACGAGTTGATTGCGAGTGCATCCAAAGACGAGCAGCAATCAAGTGGCAACGGTGGTGTTCTGGTTGATTCGTATCACCATGGCACCGGTCCCGGACTGATTGCAGCAACCGAATGGACGGCAATGGTGCATAACAATGATGATGGTGGTGGTGGTGGTAGTGCAACATCAGCGGCAATCACGACAGAAGAGTTGGAAAACGTGTCAATCGTGAACTTTGCCGATTACATCATTAAAAGCGATGGTCTCGATGATCTGCTGGTAGTACAGGACTCGGGCGATGACGAGCTGGTGGAGCTGGTCGGTCAGCCGATAATGCACCGATGATGATGATGATGAGTTGGATGGGTTTGCTGTTAAATGGCTGTAAATATGCGCATCTCAGTGAGCGATGATTAGAAATTGCGTGAAAGTGAGCCCTGAAATTTGGATCCAATGAAATTCCTACGTGTATTTTGAATGCTTTAGTGCAAAGTGAAGCATTCTTGATGAACTTTTTCATCTTCTTAATTGGCGCAACCACTGTTTTCGATTTAGCCCGTGATAAGCATATAATGGGTTTGACTATTTGTGACTGGTTTTGTTTTTACCCATGCCCAGCAACGTCGGTCCAGTGCATTGGGAAGCATTTCACGTAAATAGAGGTAGAGTATATTTTGGCAAAAATGGCAAAAGATAATTGATATGAGATCAAACGTAGGAATAGTAAATCTAAACCGTTGGAGCATTTGATTTCTTAACTTTCCATTATTTTCTCATAAGGCAACACGTTCTATAATTTGCCTTTACAGGTTTTTGTTACTTGTATTAACACGTGAATTGGGTAATCAGCCCATTTTACGTGTATAAACTCAAACCCGGAAGTGTATAAAATCACCGTTCCCCTTTCTAGACGCCGACATTGCAACCGTAAGACCGCAGTGTTTGATTGCTGTAAATGATTCATATCATCAATTTGAACTACTATCACTTAATTACTAAAAATCATGGTCACTTTCTCGCGATATCACTAATCACGCCCCAAATGAAGAATTGCAAAGACTTTAGAACTAAGTTGTTAGACGCTGATAACGCTATAATAAATGAAATAAACTAGAACTGCGAGTTATATGTGTAAAATTCACTTGATTATGTTTACTTTTCGCTGAGTTTTCCTTTCGTTCGATGTATAAGTTATTGCTTGCTCCGTGGTTCCGCGTACGATATGCACTGCTTCTCGAAGTGTTCAGAATGGTTAAAATTACGTCTATCAGAGTACGAGTATCTTACATGCTTTTGACCAGGCTTTCGCGTTTTAAGTCATATCTTATATGCGTTAAGGATAAAATGAAGGAAAACGTTTCCACCGCGTTACGCCGAGAGTAATAAATAATGGAATAATTCCCATACCTAGTAAACAGACCATCGTTTGCTTTATAAAAGTGATCGCGCCCTTTGATCAGTCAGTTAACAGTCTACGTGTTGTTGCGCCCGCCTACGTCGCGTCCATCAGTTTCAGCAGGTTCGTTTTGGCACTGCGCAAATTCGGATCCAGCCGCAACGCTGCCCGGTACTGCTCGATTGCTTGCGCCTTCCGCTGGCCCCACCGGTGATACAGCACGCCGAGATTCGCCCGGTACACGGCGTGGTCGGGCCGGGCGGCAATGATTTGATGGTACAGCGATTCGGCCGTCTCGTACTGACCCAGCTTGCCGTACGCATTGGCACGGGTAAACAGGATGGCGGTATCGTTCGGTAGGAAGGTCAGTGCCAGGGCCGACGTGCGAATAATATCCTCCGTGCGGCCCCGATTGTCGTACAGTGCGAGTATGTTGGCCCAGGCTTTGCTGTGTCGGGGGTTTTGCTGTATCGCTTCCCGCCAGTAACGCAGCGCCATGGAGGAGTTTTGTTTGTCAATGTACTGGAAAAAGAAAGAGAGAGAGAGAGAAAGAGAGAGAGAGAGAGAGAGAGAGAGAGAGAGAGAGAGAGAGAGAGAGAAAAAAAAGATGTAAATAATGTGAGCTAAACGAATTCTAGAATTACTACACCACAAACTTACCAAATTGCCCAGATTGTACAGGCAGTTGGCATAGTTCGGCTTCAGCTGCAGTGCACGCTGATAGCTTGTCAGGGCGGCGTCATGATCCTTCCGTGCCGCCTGCACAATGCCCAGATTCATCCAGGCCGAAGGGAACGGTTCATGAATTTCGATCGCCCGGCGCAGGTGCCATTCCGCCCTGTCGAGCTCGTGCGTTTCGCGGTACAGATTGCCCAGATTCATGTGTGCCGCCTCGTACTCGGGATGCAGCTCGATTGCACGGCGATAAAAGGTAAAGGCCGTTTCACGGTCGCCCTGATCCGTCGCCAGCCGGGCAATGTTGTAGTACACTTTGGCATTGTGCGGACAAACGCGCAGTGCCGAGCGGAACAGTAAATCTTCCGACGTCCACTCGTACGCGCGGGACTGTGTTTTCAGGATAAACATGGTGCAAACTAGGCACAGCGGGATGTAGAAAGCAACGGAGCGTTTGATCAATCGTCGCCAGCCTACTGCAATCAGATAGCAAAAGCCAACCGAGGGAAGATAGAGCAACCGTTCGGCAATGACAAACCCGACCCGTACGAGCCCGCCCGCCGGAAGAAAGGGAACGAAGGCTAATGCTAGCGATGTGGTGATTTCCCGCGATTTTGATTCAAATGAACGGAAGGCTGTTACCGCAATGGCGGCATAAAACAGAACGACAAACAGTATGCGATAGTCTGTGACACTTTCCAGCAAGGGGATGGAACCGAGCGCCCAGTCGAAGCTTAACCAATCGGGACAAATTAACAGCCAGCTGTTTAGCCAGTAAAGATAGCTCTGGGAGAGCAGTCGCGTGGTGGTACTGTTGGTCGCCCCGATCGGATTATCCATCCGATGAAACCGGGGACTTTCAAAGTCCATTATCCACAGGCGCAGAGCAACCGTTGCTAGGGAAAGGCAGGCTAGGATAAACACCCGACCTAACCGGGACCTATGCACGGCGAAAAATTCTGCCAAGGGAACTCGGAAATTGATGCGCTTTAGCAAATCTATCGCCCCACAGGCAACGAGCGCGGTCATGCCCGTTTCCTTGAACAGCATCGAGAGCACGGTGAGCAGGAAGAGTCCCGCATACACGACCGCCCCGTAGCGACGTTCGCTCGCTAGCCATCGTTGGTACAGCAGCAGCACGGTCAGGTATCCGATGGCGGCCAGCAGATCGGCCCGTCCTACAATTCCCACGACTGCCTCCGTGTGTATCGGATGGACGGTGAAGATGAAGGCGGCCCAAAACGGGGTACGGAATTGACCCGAATCACGCCACAGAACCTGATACAGCTTAAACACCAGCAGGCAGATGAACGTGTGCAGTGCCAGGTTGACCTTTTTCATGTGGCCGGCGTTAAGTCCTAGCAGCCGGTTCTCCAGCTGGAAGCTAAGCACGGTCAGCGGCCGGAAGGATTTGTGGCTGGTCGGGTCGGTTAGGTTGTTGCCCCAAAAGTCGTGCCGCAGCAGGTCGCGAAACGGGGTGGCCACATTGCGCACGTCCATATTTTTGACGATCGCGGCCGAATCGTCGAACACGAACGTTCCGTACAGGGAGCCACCGTAGGCGAGGAGCGAGGCGGCAACGAGCAGAGCATACTGGAAAGTGGGCAATGGCAGGGGGGGGGGGGGGGGTGGACATTAGCGGTCGGGATACGGTTGTTGTTGGATGATGTCTGCTTACCTGTGCGACGGTTTGTTGGCGCAAGGAAGACATTACCGGTACCAGGGATGGATGGCAACGGGGGATGAGCGTTTTGTCGGATTAAGGCTATCAGTCGAGTAGGATCATCTTCTTTTTGCGCAACTGGGGAGGGGAACACACACTACTAACTAACCAAGGAGCTGGGAATGTTTCGCTCAAGGGAAAATGTTTTCCATCCCGGCGTTTCTGTGCGTTGTTTGTTTTCGATCGGCAGCTGAGTTGTCATCAAAAGCATCAAGCAGCTGCCGCATACAGGTAAGCTCACGAGTTCTTTTGTTTCTGCCGTGCACGATACGTTAACAAGTTTTGACACATCAGAACCGATAACAATTTGGTTTCACTATTCAACGTTTTAGGCTTTTCATGTTGTTTGGTGGAGTTACAATTATTTCAGCGTAATTAAAGGAATAAAGTTATATAAGCTTGATTTAAAACCGCCCTCTCATTAGTTGCGATGATGGTTTTACAAATCTAACACAAATAGCGCAAATAGGGACCTACCTGTGCCATCGCCGTTTGACAGCTCGCGGCGTTATTGCAGATTCAAGCGCGATGTTTTTGTAATTTATACGGGCGATGAATTTATTGTAACGAAGAAGGAGAATATGCTTCATAAAGCAGCAAAGAAAATCTACCGCTACCTAAACTTGTACATATAATTTATAGTGATTCTGTTTAACTTAGTTGTACCGTGCTCTACAAGTCGTACTGTCAAACAAATCAACCGAAAGCATGCCATAGGTGCGCCACCAAGGAAAAAAATCCGTGATTTTCCAACGTACAGCTCGTACACGCTCACTCACACACACACATACACTAGCTGAGGGATTGGCTGCGCTGCTGTATGTGCGCGCGCGCGTGTGTGTTGGTGTATCGCTAAGGATATACACAGTGAAAGGACAAACCGGAGCGACACGACACCGTACGTAGGTGTGTGCGTGTTTTTCGCCGAGAAAGTTGCGTGCGGACAACAATTTTGGGTCTGTTTTTGTGGCTTTCCAAGCGTAGTTTGTGTAATGCTGAGTGCTCGGCTCGGCGCTGGTGCAGGTAAACCATAACGCAGCGTTTTCAATCGCCAAACCGGTGCAAAATTAGTTTTTTCCAAGCCGTACAGCACAGTAGATCCTGTTGGGTGTGTTACGGTGTGCTGTTCGTGGAGTGCATGGAGCGTCCTGGAGCGCAGGGTGGTGCGCTGTGGTTCAAATCAACGTTCGGTTGCCATTTTTGCTTCGGGCCTCCTTCCACCCAGGCTCGCGCTGCCGCGCTGAGTATGGGAAAAAAGTGAAGTGTTCTCGGTGGGTAAAATTCCACCATTTCCACCATCAACGTGTGCTTTGATTCTCGGCTTTAAACCGCGTTCAGTATCACGGAATATGGTGGTGAAATACGGTGCTGTTAACCGTACAAAAGGCAGATTGGTGCAATAGTGTAGCGAAGTGAAAACCTCCATCATTTTTTTTTCCCGTGTATAGTGGGTTGGTGCTCGGGTTTAGCTCGACGCCCCTACCCTACTAATGAAGTTGTCCGGAGGTGAGAACAGTGATAGTTCTGTGATTTTGTACCTAATTTTAACCATTCAAGTGTGTTTCAAAATGTAGTGCAAAGGGTTTTCGCTTGGAATATTGGCAATGCATGAAAATAAAAAAAGAGTGGTGGGTGGGTAAATGATGAACTTTTCCGTCACCATGTAACCGGGCTTAAGGCGACGACCTAAAACCACCCGGAAGCGGTTGTCCCCGGTTTAGGGAAAGTGTTCCCTTACTTTCCATCGCCCATCCGCCGAACACGAGCTGTCAAACAACATCCTGGAACTTTTGGAATGTCACATCGTTCCATCGCTTCAAACGGGAGAAAGTGCATTTCGTGAACAAAGGCTTGCATTTTCCTCGTCTGTCTCTCTCTCTCTCTCTCGCGTCGGTAGAAGCATTCATGGGAGACTATTTTCATTAGTGTGCTTCCGGGCGGTCACACTATCAGAGCAGGCCTTGTCGGGAGGTATCAGTCCAGAGTAGGCATGAGACAATCAAGTTGAAGCGGCGGTTTTCTCTCCACCAAGGGTGCGAATAGGAAATTGAAGTAAGGAATGCTAGCAACGATACTACCGTCCGTCCGGATCGACTTATTGAATTGGTGAGTTCCAATTTACATTAACGTTCATCCATATTCATTTTGCACATTTTTAGCTGAAATGCTTCATGAAGTACCATGCGTTTCCATCGACGATGTACGGAAAAAAGGGGGATACTGTTCATGGTGGGTGCAGAACAGGGAGCGGTAAGCAGCAAACGCTTACGCACACACTATTGCCTAGGCAACGGCACTATCGCACAAAAGTGTTTGCTTTGTGTGGTGTTGCACTCAACCTCCCTTGAGCTAGAAAATGTATCAATCGCTTTCATGGTGTGTCATGATTTTCTCTGCCCTGTTGGTTTAGTACAGCATCTTCTTACTGGGAGATTTTACCGATGGAGAAAACACCCAGTGGAACCCAACGCATTCCCACTTCGTACTACCGCACGCATTCACCCCCAAGATAGTCCCACCCTTTTCCGTGCAGTTCGCGCATTTCGCGTGGAAAAGGTGATTGCCGAGATTTAACGCGCAGAGCCGCGTGTAAGCTATGCGCCGGCCTAAAATTAGCACCGCTTCAGAGCAAATATTTGCATTTCGGTGTGCACGAGCCGGTCACACACATGTACCAGACGTGCACGGACCTCGGGCCCGGCACTGTCGGGCCCGGTCTGATTGCACACACCACGACCGCCAGCAGGATCGGGCCAATACATAGGCAATCGACTTTCTGGCGAAGGTTTGTGTGTTGGCTGGCCGTGTCTTTCACCGCGGGCAGAGAATCAGTTTGGAGCTCTGTCTTTTGCGAGGCTATTTATCTTATGTTTCTTTACCATTTTAATGCGAAAAAATACATTGTCCCCTTGGAGATGGTGTGGTGTCTTTTTTTTTGTTGTTGCAGACCGTCGCCGCCTGTTTGTGGTGCGTAACGATGGGAGGGAATGGTGGTTAGATGATGGCTGGAATGGTACAACAATCTGGCACACAAATTTGGTACCGTGGGTGGTGTTTTATTTGTTGCCAGTGCGCCCCCAATGACGAAGTTGCAGCATTTGTCGTCTCGTGTTGAGCTGCGGGTTTTTGGTTAGTGTTTGTTATCTTAGGAGCTGTAGTAATTTTGGATTAAATTCTTGAGTTTTATTGTAAAAGTTCTATATTTTTTTAGTTGAAATATTGTTTTATTCCGAGATGGTTTACTTCACTAAGTTTTATTGTAATAATTGTTGCACAAATTTACACATATTTCACATAATGGCGTGAAATCCTTAATACTTCAAAGATGTCGCTCCTAACCGAACCAAACATGCACTGTCAATGATTCTTGACCAGGCAGACCCTTTTAAAGACTTTCTGGTTGGTTTCTCGATGTATGTACCATACTGCTTCGAATTACGGACACTTATTTGATTCATATTCCGGGCAGCCTCAACATTACTTGTTTTAAGGTCTGGACACTTGATTCTGGATGTCGATTTCCTCCTACACTGACAGAACGACGTTCTTTAGTACAACGGGGTTTCGGTGCTCTTTTTCTCTTGTACTCGTAGATGAATGGAACCCTAGAACTGCTTCGCGAATTGACGGGTTTTCCCATACGGCCGTCAATGGAATTGTCATATACATCTTAAACTATCGTTGATGTCTTATTATTATCACTGTGTTAAAACATATTTTTCTGCAATAAATACATCATAATTTATTTCGGCTGTCCAGAAGAAAAACAAGATAAACAATCTTTCTTCGTTTTCCGGGCAGAATGAAATACGTGTTTTAATGAAATTCAGAGCACAATATGAAAAAAAAACTCTGTTGTTTTCGCCTTGATAACTACTTCCACAATAGATTTCGATGTATTTCAATGCACGAGAACGCGATTAATAGGAATTACGAAGAAAAGACACTGACGTGGGTTTGAAGCAAAACTGCGAATAATGCCTCTGATGGTGAACTGACCGATAGAAAATATTTATTTACATCTGGGCATATTAGGGGCCAGACACATTTTAATTGATTCTAGTACATCATGGCCAACATCGAAAATTAAAAAGCAGCATGTTCAGGGACTGGGTATGAAGATTGTTATTGAATATCGCCGAATGTCCGGAATTTGAAGCTGTCGGTAATTTGAATCATAACGGTACTTCATTAAAGACAATTTCCAACGAATTTACGTTTTAAAATGCCATATATTTCAATATCATTTTTTAATCTGGTTTTCTTAAAAAAAGCAACAAAACGCTCAAGACTTGCCGTTAAATCAATAGCCGGTGCCTTGTTTGCTCTATAGCGCTGAAACCGCTAAAGAGTGGCACACAAAAAGATGCACACAAGCAGCTAGGCTACTTATTGCTTGCTACATCGGCGGAGAGGGCTTAAGCTGACATCCTTTTATGAGCGACGAAAGTGGGAGTGATACTACATTAAGTGCTCTCGGGTTTTACTCCTCCCAGAAGGCTGGTCGAATCAAGTGGCCAAATGGTGAAAAATGGACAGCAGAATAAAAAAGCTGTCCTGTACCATTTTTTTGTTCTTGCTGTTGTAGTGTGCGTCCATTCTCCTTTCATTCCTAGTCCAGCTAGGACTCCTGCTTTGTGACCTTCGTCGAAGTCTTCCGCACGTTCCGGACGTTGGGCGCCACCGTTTCGTGGAACAGGCCGCAAGAAATGTAGGTGTACGCCTCACGCCAAAGCTGATCCTCATTTCCGATGGGTTTTGCCGCGGTAGGAGAGCGCGAGGAACCGCTCCTTAAATGCCACACTTCCCGGAAAGCTGCCCGATAGTAAGCGCCGGAAAAGGGTGGAAATGGCTTGACCTGATTTTTTCTTGGCCACCCCTTTTTTTCACCCGCCCGTGTGTAACGTGTTCTTCCCGCTGCATCTTACACAACGGACTGCACAAGGGGAACGGATACCTACCGTTCCTGCGTCGTCACATCATCAGCGTGTGCTGTATTAATTTCAATAAAAGCTCGTTCATCAAAACGATGCTTTGCGAGGCGCAAGAGAATCGGACTGCCCTAACGCTAGTGCTCCGGTGACCGACACAGTCATGAGGCACACCCCTCATGATTATTTAGTAATTATTTGGTAACCCAGTAATTATTTGGTCGCTCCTCTGATTGAACGATTCGGCCCGTTTTGACATTCAGGCACGCTCGGGTGGTTGTTCTTGTTGGGAGGGTCAACCTTTCTCCGCTTGTTACAAAAAAGAAGAAGAAAACTAGGATAAAAATCTAATTAGTGTTGGAACAATCTGGCACTACTACCTTTTTCGGGTAATCAAGTTCTTCTCCCACCTGTGTTTGGCCCCATTTATCGATGGCAACGTCCCGGAAGATGACGCTGCAACGTGATGAAAAGTGGATGAAATTAAGAAAATTATGCTGCTGAAGGGTGCTGGGCTTCCCTCCCACCCGTCAGGGCATTGTAAAGGTGTGTCCCTTTTTATTAACGACCTATAAATCACGGATGTCGTTAGTCAAATGTGTACCCGGTATCGATCGTTGGCGCGCTGCATGACTTCGAAGCCAATCATTTCGCAGCGCTCTCTCTGTACAGCCTAAAAGCGCCTCAAACGATGTGTGTGGATTTACAACAAAATGCTCAAAAAATGGTAACTTATAGGAAATGGAAATCCGTACCAACAATTCTCTAACCTTCTAACAACTGATCTACCCCTTGGGGGCGATTTTGTGCTTTAAAAAAAAACAAAGCAAGACCCCCATTGTTCATGCCTTTCGAAGCGTTGTAGAAAGATTTGTTGGCACGTGATTAGATTGAAATTTAATTACGAAAATCTAAATTTATCTACGCTATATCGACACGGACGTGGGGCAGCGCAGAGGCGGCGCTTCGGCGTTCGCTTCGGCCTGTTTTCATGAAACAATTCGCAAGGGATTGGTATTGGTATTGTTTGGTGTTTGGGCTAGTAGTGTTGTTGGGCGCGATGCTATACAATTCGTGGTGTCGAGAGTGTGTTTTGGCGTATTTCGGCTGCTGGATCGATCGGGGCAGCGGGTCTCGCGACCGTTGCTAACTTTTTGCGTCACTTTCGATTTCAACGATCGGGCACTTGTGTGTGTGTGTGTGTGTTTTTCCGCACGAATCGAAACAACGCGATACTACAGCGTAAACTAGCTCTGCCGGTAATTGCATCCGTGAGACGAATCGTGAATGTGGAACAGTTGTGCGAGTTGACTTCTCAACGGCGGGCCGAAATTGGGATTTTGGTGGGTTTTGCGTTCGTGATGTGATCTGTTTGATGGCTTTCGAACGTTTCTGCATCTTTTGTAACGCAGAAACATGTGGAGCAAATGTAAGCGTTTGCAGCGATGTTTTTGAACTCGAAGAAGTTCTGTTTATTTTCGAATAAAAAAAATATATATTCGTCATTTGGTAGCATGATTGAAAGAATTTTATAAATACAAAGATTTATCTCAGAATGATATCAGGGTAAATTTATCTAATGATGTAGCGGAAACTTTCCAGCTCAAATGCAACATTTTGAATGCTTCAATTGGGAAATAATATTCCGTGCTTGCTCAGTTACTGTTGCAATTGCAATTGCAATTAACTTCTAAGTATTTCTTTCAGTACTATCGCTTCATGTTGAAAAACGCGCAGTGTCAAAGAACTGCATTTTTTTTGCTGCAATTTAAATATTAAGGGCTGTCTGTAATAAAGGAGCAAGACCTGTGCAGCAATCTAAAGTGGTCGTTTTTTCTATTTGGGTTGAGAGCTGCTATGAAGCTTCGTTTGAGCAGCATCGTACTTCGGTTGAGGTTGTTACAGGTAAAAACAAATGGGTGAGATATTTCCCGACCGCCGGGAAGGTTATTTTTCACGCGAAACGAGGGAAATGATTTACCATGTTAAAAAAACTTCCTAATAGTATAATGTTAAAATGTAATACATTGGTAAAGTGGAATATTTTTTTTAATTTGAGCTAGCTGCTCCTTTCAAGCGGCTATCCTTCGCTGAGTGGTTGCGAGAACGCGTGCTTCTTGCACATTAATTAGAGGTTTCTTTTTTGTGTTTCTTCTGCTAGCTCGGGAAACATCGGCACTTGGAATAATATTCAGTCATGGTGATATCAGGAATGACATGAAATCTGTCAAGCATGTAGCTGGAAAATTCATCATGTTTACCGTACATGAAAAACATAACACCTTTCCTCTTACTGGTGATGTTTCTCAATACGATGTAATAGAGTTTACCTCAGAGTTCAGAGTGATACCTTTTTATTTATGTATTTATTTTTTTTCTTGAAATTCGTGAAATATTGATATAAATGTATTTTAAACTCATTTTTACATCTCTCATATCTCAATCATCTCTCTTGATTTAATTAATGCGAAACGAAGGACTGGTTAAGTTGGACCAGCTCAATAAAACCCGTTCTCTTTTTTTTTTTTGGAGGTTTGTGTTTTGGATCCGTCATCAAGCGGCCTTAACGTTTAATCGTTTTTCTCAGCTTGCAGTTTCGTTTTTTTCCACCCGTTCTGCCGCCAAAACGGCTGACGGACGAATAGCACATGGGTTCTCTCCTATGGTGCAGTAAAAATTGTACGAAATCACGAATCCCATACTACCGTCCCTAGCTGGTTTGGCAAACACGCACACTAAACGCACCTTGTGTGTGTGTGTGGAAAGTTTATTCTACTAGAAAAAGGAGAACTGTTGCTGTTGCTTTTACCTTTTTGCTCGTTGCTACTACACGAAGCGCACCAATCGTAATTATTTATGTTAATGAGATTTAATGTTCATATAATTACGCCGCACGGGTCAGTTTTTTTGTTAAGCAGGGTGCTAAACACCAGCTTTAATAATCACAACAAATCTGGGGGTAAAACGTCTGCCAAGAAGCTAAGAATGACTGCCAGCTAGAAGTTCCGCATGCCAACGATAATCAACCGGCGGCGGAGGTTCAAATCCTGCACCGCTGAACCATCGGTAGCGATCGCTTTGGTACGATCAGTTTCACTCTCACCTTCGTTGTGTGCGTGAAAGATTCTCGCTGTTCCAGTTTCGCTCCGTCTCGCGCTTACTAGTTGTTCTCTCTCGCGCGTTTCGTTTACTTTCCGTTTCATTATTATTTCAGTGGTCGGCAAGTTCTGTTCGAACGCTTTCCTTTTAAAATATTTTGATCATTTATCATTTATCATAATTATATATCCATCATTATTTTGTTAGTAATGCTAATCGAATAATGCATTGTTTTACTTAACATCAACTTACAAACGCTAAAAAAGCGAAAACTAATAATTATTTGGGGTTTGTTGGTTGCTAAACCAAATATTGTACTATGATGTTTACGGGGTTTTTGTATTTATGCTTGCATACTCTGTTTTAAATTGTACTTTCATTTTTTGTGAATTCTTACAGTATTAGGATTTAATGAAGTAATTACTAACTGGTATGGCAAGTATCGCATCGAATTTAGGGCTGCAATGTTTTCTTTTATAGATAAAATGATTCTATCCACTATCGAATGCCAGACGAGAATATATTTATTTTTGCTTAAAACACATTTCTAAAGCCGCGAGCCGCCATGGGGCCTTCTCAAGTTGAGAAAAGATTCTCCATCATTCATTAGGTAAATTTATACGTAACGATTGTTGGATGGTGAATCTTTTTCCTTCTTTCGTAAAAAAGACTCGTGAACCATTTTGCGTTTCCATTACACAATTCTCCTGTGGATTCTAAAATGGCAATCTATGTACATTATTAACATTTTTATACACATTTACACTTGTTTTCAGCAAATGGAAATTACTAAAAACCTACAGCGGATGGCAAACATTGTACAAAAATGAATTACCGAACTCTGCTCGATTTTTCCGTTATCATGGGAAACGACGATTTTTACAGGAGTTTCCAAACAGCAATCTTTCCGTGGAAAAAAGGCTATTAAAGTTTTGCAGGCGCTCAAAGATGGTTCTCAGACGCAAGTCCGTGGCCATCTTCAGGCCCCGAGGCCATCGTGGGTAAGAAAATTTCCTAACGCTCATTTTCTCAGGCTCAAATCAGTGCTTTTGAGAAAACTGCGTTCTCAACGTTTGTGGAATCGGCACAATCTTGCCGCACAATAAAAATGTGCTGTACAATCTTCTTATTCTTGGCACAAGAACCGTTGTCGGTCAAGAGTCCCCTGCACTACTAGTGAGCTTGGCTTTCAGTGACTTATTGATTCACCCCATAGCAAGATAGTCAATCCTACGTATGGGACCACGGTCTATTTGGGGCTTGAACCCATGACGGGCATGTTGTTAAGTCGAGTTGAAGATTGTACCCCGAGACTGGCCAAAACGTTTTTTTATTCAAAACTCCAAATAAAGCGTGATTGAATATATCTGTTTCTCAAAGTGAGAAAAGCTGACGTCTGCCGCCTGAGAACTAGTTTTGAGTGTCTTCCGAGGGCTCTATAGTTCTCTACCGGATTTTAACTAAAGCGCTAAAATCGACTGCCCACAAAGTTATGGTAGCGCTGGACGTCACCAAGTTGCTCACCACTGGCACCATCTAATGCTGTCTCGCGGCTCCGATCGCGAGCGGCACGGCACAGCCTGCTCATTGCTGAGTCGTTTCCCCTGGAGTGCGGATGTGCGGTGTACGTTCCGTTCCGTTTGGCGTGTAACTTCAAACCCGTGCCTTTTGCCCGCGAAGCACCAGTGCGAGCAGTGGTGGTTGTGTGTGTACCGGTGTGTGTGTGGCGACCGATAGTAGTAAGCATCGCGATTTTATTCGTTTCCATTTATTCGAATCCTTCGCGTGTAATATTTCCCCCCCACACAGCGCATTGCGCGTTACGTTGTGGGCGGTTGTGTGCCGTCTATGGAGTGGGCAAACCACCAACCAACCCCTTCGACGACCGTGTGTGGGATAGGCAGGCCGTTCTGCCATCCAATTGAACGCACCCTGCTCGGTGGAGCCGTCGGGTGCGTAGGTTTTATGTGTGTGCGCGAGCGCGCGCGCCCGTGTTTGTACTGCACTTAAGGGTTGAAGCGCGAGCGAGTGAAAGAGAACGAGAGAGAGCGAGAAAAGGAACAAAAAAACATACGCGGAGGCAACAACATTTGTAGGCGCGCGATCGTGCGATCGTGTGCGAGTGAGGGTTGCAGTGAGTTGTGTGTGCACCATGTGAGAATGTGAGCGCACGGTGCGAGAAAGTTGATCGTGTGAACGGGAGACGGAGAGCTCGCAGCATCTCGCACCGCAATGCGGAAGGGTGCAGGAGGGAAGAAGGGTCTATGCTTGCTGTATGCGGAGCGAAAGGAGAAATGTTTCGTTTGCCTTTTTTTGCGTACCATGAGCATAAATTATTGAAGCAGAATCAAAACAAAAACAAACGGAGCCGGGCGGGCGAGCAGTGGCGTCGTGATGAAGGGGTGGAAATGATGTTTTAATTTCCATAATTGCTGGTGTGTTTTTTGTGTGCTCGTGTGTGTGTGTGTGTTAGTGGTATGATGAGAGTTTCCAGCAGCAGCGTGTGGTTTGTGTGTGGTGTGTGCAGATCAAAGTGTCGAACCATTTGGTTTGGGTGCGCACGTGTAGGCGAAGGGGGCAAAAGACACTTTCGTATTCGATTCTTTCGCAGCACAATTCACTGCGAGGAGCGCCCCCCGAGCCAATTGCGTCGTTGGATGAGCGGGCGGCGGGCGTGCCTGTGTGTAACATTTCGGAGAATCGAAAAACAAACCCAAAACTAACCTTCCAAATTTGAGCGTACTTCCTTCGCTATCGTCCGGCGCGCGTCTAACGCGGGGACTTGGGACGACGATCGGCGGGAAAATGAAAATCACCTCCCGTCCGTGGCTTCCATTTCCTCCACAGCACTAGCAGCAGCCAGCAGAGCCAAACCGTGTAGCAGGATTTCCTGTTTCATCCATTCTAACGACAGTGTTGGCCTCCCCCCCCCATGCTGCCAGTTGCTGGTGTTGCGCTCTGTGTTTGTTTTGCTCGCCGCCTTCGTCTCTGGCGGTCGCGTTTCGCGTTTGGATTCGTTCCCCGTTTCGCGTTTTCGATTGAAAACGCTGTGGTTTCTCTCTTTCACGCCACGAACCAGCTACCGCGGGTCGCTGCCGCTGTCGTCGCGCTGCTTTCAAGTGTGAATACCAGTTTGGCGTGTATAGTTTGTCCCCTCTTCCCTCTCGCCACCCTGTTTGGCGGAATACCAATACCCGGCCAGTTGCTTCGCATCGACTCCGCGCCGCACGGATGCTGTGGTGTGGCCCTTTTTTCGTGGCGGAAGACCTCGGAGCACAACGATCGCGCGCCGTAAAGTGTGGGGGTAGGTGTAGCTTAATTTTGTTTTTCTAAATGGCTGTAGTAAGCTTAATAATTCGATTGTTAATTTGTTTTGGGGGTAAAGTGTGTTTCTACATTCTCGCGCATTAATTGTTCATCATCGTGCCGTCGAATCTCGAACCGCGCCACTCTCTAAACGCGTCGCAAAGGTCCGTGAAATGGCGGGCCCCGCGCAAAAGAATGAGAAAGTGTTGGGTTGGAAATCGTGTAGGCAAAATTGAGCACGCCAGCAGCACGCGGTCCATGTTCGCGTAGCCGCGTCGCCGCGTCCCCTCTACCCTGCCTACGGATGGGTTTCATTTCATTTCTATTTTGCGGCGGCCGCATTGGAAAAGAAGGCCCCACAGTCGGGATAGTAAAAAGGTGTACCGCATGAATGGTGGTACGGCAATTGATTACGAAAGATGTGGAGGAAAAGTGATGAGAGAGAGAAAGAGAGAAAAAGAAAGACAAGGAGATACTTGGAGAAAGACTGTAGAAGAGAAAGAGTAAAGAAACCCACAACCACCAAGCCCCCGACATAAACAAACTTCAATAGGTCCGCGACGTAAGAGAGAGAGAGAGAGGAAAGGTCAGAGTTAACAAGGGAACTGGTGAACCGGTGAAATGGAGGGAAAAGGAAAAAAAAACACAAATGCCACAAAGGCAATAGAGAAAATGAGATGAGGCTACAACACATCATTGCAGCATAAGAAAACTGATGATAAACTAGGAAAATTCATCCCGCGTATGTGGTGCAAGCTGCTGTGACCTGTGCAAGAGGAAGCCGGTTAGGGCTGTTTTGGAGAGGTGTTTAGTTGAAATCCGGGAAATTGCTTATCCCAACTGAGCGTTAAACGAACCCCTACATGGATTGTACTGTGAGTGGAGGGGATAAAGGGAGGGGGTGGGGTCGTAAGGGGTGTCCATCACAAATTCCATGCTTCCCTGTCGCCCGGTCCCCCCTACCACGAGACAAGGGTGTGTTGGTTGGGGTTGTTTTTGTGGGAGGAAAGAAGCGAAAACTAACCACCGTTGCCGTTGCCGTCCGCCGCTTGCTCCATTACCGGAAGTACGGTGGTCGGGTGGCTTTTATTTCATGTTTCTATTGCGTGTGTGTGTGTCTCTTTTGTCTCTGAAAAAGGCACGTATTTTCGAACGTTTTTGAAACATACGTGTTTGTGTGTGTTTGTATGTGTTGGGGTTTTTGGATTGGGAGGTGGTCACTATTGACAGTAACATTAGCTATCTCTTTAGTGTTGCTTGTTTGGTCAGCAAAAATGTTTTTTTTATTTATATAAAAATTATTCAGCTACAGATTTATGTGTGTGATTTTCAAACATAATAAAATAACAAAATTAAAGTGTGGTTTCCATCACTGCACTGTTATAAAAAAACACTCCTGGTGATGGTTACACCCTGTTACTACTAAAATTATCTCCAACATCATCAGCTGGTAACGAACTGCGCCGAGCACGGTTCGACCGGAAACTGACGACGACCGCTCGTGCTAACCTGCGTGCTGTCGACCCCTTGTGCTTGCCCCGTGCCCATTTTCCGGATGAGCGCCATGCGGGATGTGACGGGCTATGTCAATCTACCCTAGGAAAACCGCTAGGGCTAGTCCGACGGGCAGAGGTGGATAAATTAAACTTTGCTGATTGCGTGCGTTTGTTGGATGGTTTGTGGTGTGTGTATGTGTGTGATGGTTAGAAAAGAAAACAATTGGACGTTGTTTGGTCGGTTTTGTTTTGGTTGTCTGACCAGCAACTAGGAAGCAGGAACTATTCTATTGCAGATTCAATTAAGTTGAGGTTGGTTTTTGTGTTTAGTCTGATAGTCTGATTCTTTTTACCATTTACAAAGATTGCATACCATTGTGTTAGTACGAACAAAGATCCGTTGTGTAAGCAAATCAATTTATGTGTTTTAATTTAGTCTCAGCAAATAACCGAAAATATTTGCTGTTAAATTCTAATTAGTATTTTCTGCACTCAGGAAACCACTCAAAAATAAGAAAGTACAGTCTGTTCCCGAGTTCTGCGCGGTTTCTGCGTTCCCGGCGAATCCGCGTAACTCGAATATCCGCGTAGGTCGAATTTCACATTTTTTGAATAAAATACTATTGATTACTCGGAGTTTTTTTATTCAATTTAGTACTTTTATACACTTTATTATTTATTTGATATGAATCGTGCAGAAAATTCTAATTTTTCTGGCTTTTAAGCGGTTTCAATTTGTTAGTAAAAATGCAACTTTTACCGAACTTGAAGCAAATTGTACTGAGTTGACATGTGATCTGTCAAATTTAGACAACCGCGTATCTCCGAATCCGCGTAAGTCGAGAACCGCGTAACTCGGGAACAGACTGTATTCGCCTGAAACCGGACCCACTTTTACGTGCACAACAGAGCATATGCTTCTCAAGAAGTTATGCTATTATGATCCTCTGGCTGGCAGCGAGTCGAGCAAGTGGTGGCCCCCATACGTTTGTTGTGGCTCTTTTTTAGTTGCTCACAAAACAACTTGAACCGCTGGCCAACTTGAAAGGGGGGAATTTTCACCAGGAGCAGCATTCCTTATGGCGCGTGAAGTACCACCGCGCACCATTCTTGGCACCAACCAAACGAAAAAAAAAACAGTAAGCGCCGGTATGCTGTGCAAACATTGTTTTCTGTTTTTTTTTTCGTTTAATGTACCGAGAGCAAAAGAAAAGACCATTTTGCTTAGGCTACCTGCGGGATGTTGTTTTGTCTGGCGAAGAAATGGCTCTGACGTTTACCGAGCCCTTCATTAGGGCTGTTAGCATTCCTCGCCGAAGGTGTTTGAAATTGGTGTTATGTGTTTTTTAATGCATTAAATATGGTTGCCATTTAAATGCGGGCCCTTCAAAAATGCTATATTTTGGATTATATTTAGGAACGTAGCAGCATGGTAAAAGTCATGAGGAAAACATATTTAGTTCGCTAAAAGTGGACACACTATTTGAGGACAGTATTGATTTCCTAATATTACCGGACCGTGCGGTATAACAAGCTCGGTATGGTTTCGGAGCTAATTTTGGGTTTTGGGTAGTTTTACGCTCCCAATTCCTTTCTTTTTTTTTGTGTTCACAGCTTAGCGATGCACATGTGTGTTCATTTTTATGACACGTGGTTGTGGGGTGGCAGTTAACGAACACGTTGCAACATGAGGTTTGCTTTGCGACCATGTATTGGAACACACATGCGTCAGAGCGCAGCAGTCGTCGTTATGCGTTACATGGCGAATGGCTGAAAAAGTTAAACAAATCTCGAAACTGTGTGTGACCTTTAAAGAAACTAAGGGAATATTGATCTGGTTTTCTTCTTTTTTTTGCTCCCTCGCTAAGCTGTCAGTAACTGGAGGAACCTAGTTCATTTGGGTAAAGGAAGAATACGCACTCCTAATTGTATGAATTGTGTTATTCATTCTGTATATTATCAGCCATTTCTATAAATTATAACCAGTAACCGTGACGGTCGAAACTCGATGACCCATTGCTTGTCATAAATTGTGTTATATTTTCTAAAGATATCTGAAAAAAATAAGAACCATGCGTCATCGGTTGTGAATCGGGTCATCCGGTGCGCGTTCTGTGTTAAAACGTTGAAAGGCACAGAATAGAAAAGAACCCGCATCCTAGCTGTGTGTGGAGGCGGCGACAACGACCCGTAATGAATGAAGCCAAAGAATGCCGGCAACAACTATTTAGCGTGCGTTCGGGGGCCCCACTTGGCACTGGCCAGGTCAACCAAATACGGGTGAGAACCATACATATCGTCCCGACTTAAGATATAATATTTGGCAGTGGCACACAAGCACACGCAGTGGGGAAAAAAACAACTGAAAATGCTTTGGAAGAGCTTCATTCTGAAACATAAAGATTGTGGCTTTATTGACTATTTCCTATTCGAGCGGCACTGTTTCTCTACTAGTTTCCTGGGGTAGTCGGTTTGAGTTGTATGTTCTTTTGTAGCTTTAGATGTTCTTTTTGGATCGAATGAATCAGCATTGTTACTTGTTTCTAGAATGTTCTTGTTTTCTTAAAGGTTTTAATAAAATTGGCAATAATCTAATTTGTTCATTTGATTTACGCACTGCTCTCTCGATAGTTCATTTTTAAGTTCTAATTGTGCTATTTATGATGTATATGCATATTCAGCATTTTCTTGGACATTCGACGGTCGTTTGTCAATAGTTCTACCAATCAGCTTTATTTTATGTGGAGATCTTTTTTCCTTTCATACTACTCACTGCTGTTGGTGAAGGGTTGCGTTTGAGACATGTATTTGTGTTCCCAATTGCCAAACCAAGCTGTCACAAAATGTCAAATGTGCCCTAAAATGCACGATCCGTACAAACAAATGCGGTTTGCTGCATTCCTTTCCAGTAAATTGACGGCGAAACGTTTTTCCATCCAAAAAACAGGAACATTAATCCACCCATGATTGTATCGCTCGTGGCCCACATGTTGGTCCCCGGCCAATATTGGCAGCTTGTCTAACATCGAATGTACGTGCCCCGTCCCCCAGGCAGGCTAATGTCAGCATGTAAAGCCGTAAATTAATGCTACGGGTTTGCTGCGATGAAGTACGGCTGGGCATGTATGGTGACTTTGGTCGTCGGGCCTGAGTAGATCGATACTCTTCAGTGACGAAAGGCAGCCGCGTACGATGGCAGAGATGCAATCTGGAATTCAGAGTTTGTCCGGGCTTTCATTACTGCCCGACTAAAATCAACAATCTGTAGTGTCTATTCTGTTGGTGGTGCTCAATATCTCAATGCTTTTATAATTCATGGGCCGCTCCTACAGCAAGTGATGAAAGCTGCAGGTATATGCTGCTGTAGAAGAACTGAAGAGTACACACTTTTTAGTGTATTTGGTTTGATTAAAGAGACACCTTTGAGTCTTTGAGACTGCATGAGAGTTTTCATTGTGTTGGTCTTTAGCGAACGAGAAAGTGATAATGTATTATTGAGTCGACAAATTCGCTGCAAAGAACAAACACTGTCACGTTGTACTTGATGGCAGCTGATTATTATTATTTATATTTTTTATGATTCTGGTAATAGGCCAAACATTCTTTCCCCCACTGTACCCCAAACACCGTGAAACGAGAAATGAAGCAGAGTTTCGATTCCTACTCGACAGAGGTGGTAATAATCTGAACTAACACGCTGCTAACCAACTGCATACATCGTCAGCATGCTAGCTGCCACCGGCTGAGTCAGAAAAGAGAAGTCCAAATAACATTCCGCTCCATGTGATTAGGCGCTTGGCTGTCTTATCTTCTGCAACATTAAACATAAACTGACCGATAGTGGCCGATGGTGGTGCACACGGTCATTCTGTTGAGCGTGGTCCTCACTGTGCTTCGTCCGGAGCCTCGGCAGCGCTTCTATCGCTTTGAATAGAAGCCAGAAAGTGGTTTGTTTGTGTCGTGCTAACGGGAAGAAAATTTGTATCTCCGTTCGTGCGACGATACCCGAGTGAAAGTCTATCTATCGGTTTGCCCTGTGCGCTGCCGCTCTAGAGTGTACGATCTTCCTACGGTTGGATTGGATGGTTCGAATGTGGATAGCAGTGGTCGAGTGTTGTGTGCCGGTACGAAAATCTAATACCGGTCGGTTTGATTCGATTATTTTCGCTTCATCAAGATAATTTCCGCTTAACCCGCGGTTTTAACAGGTTGTGTTGTTGTGTTTTATTCATTTTCTTCACACGAGTGTGCTAGCAGTACATAGCTATGAGTGGCAGATGAGTATGTTATAAATCAAATTGTATTGAGCTTCCGCTGCAAGTGATCTTTGGCGGTCGATTTTTTTAACCACCCTTCCCAATTTCGAACGGTTTATTTTATGTGTGCTACAATTTAAACAGAAGCAGTTTGAAGAAAGATTGCACTAACTGTGCACAGGAAAACATTGCGGATTTGATTGAGCTATTTTGGTGCATTGTGTTCCGTTAATGTTTAATCAACCAAATGTTAAAGCGGATTTGGAGCAAAACATTGAAGAGAATGCCCCAAAAATCGTAGGTCGATGATTAGGGTATAATTTTGCTCCATTGATACGTAACACTGGCTGGACACGTGTCGAACAATAATGAGAGCTAGTGGTGATGAAGGAAATACCAAAAAACAATATTTGAAATTAGATGATTGGACAATAAGATGAGTTGAGTATAAATAATGAACTACTTATCTCGTGCCTTCACCTAAGCTGCTCTATTACAGTGGATATTTTACCACGCTCGTAAATAATTGTAGTTAGTTTCGTATGCGTTTTTATTATTCATTTTATTCATTTCACTTTCGTAGCACACCACCACCGTCGGCTGGCAGCAAATTTCAGGTGGCAAATTAAAGCACCACACTGAGCGATAATGTTTTATTGCAACACCTATAAGCAGGCTGGGAAAACAATTCGCTTTGCGCCACCATCGCTGTTTCCATGGTGTTAGACAGGAAGATGAAGGCACATCAAGAGGGATAGCGGAGAGCTTTGCTACTGGTCCCCACAAAACAGCGCTAAATTTTGATGGCAATAGTTGAGGCTAAATTTTCCGGGTGCCCGTGTTTATGTGTGGCGCTTAAATTTTGACAAATTAGTCCAGAGCAAATTTGACCCCACAGCATCAGCTGGCGCAAAGGCAAACGAGGCGTGAAACCGGGATAGCAATGGTACGATGGGAACCGTTTGCTCACTGGTTATCCAGTTATGATTTGCAGTGCTACTGGTGTTTTGGTTTTGTTGTTGTTTTTTTTTGTTTTACTCGCAATGATTATGCGAACCACTAGATAGAGCGGTCGTGCTTTATGCTTTGTTGTTTCAATTAAAAGTTTTTCAACGACGCTGGTGTTTCTTTTTTTTATATATCCATTTCCACTTTTGCGCGTCAGTGTAATGCGAATGATGACGCACTTGGGTCTTGCGGACGCTACCGTTTACGTTGTCACTTGAAGGTTTGATTTGTGTCATTTTTCTGGCATAAATATTCATCACATTGCTACTAGATAACACGATAACTAATGAGTGTCTTCTTATAATTGTATTTTTAAATCTTTTGTGTTAATCTACTTTGAAAAAAGCCTTTAAATTTAATTTCAATCATAAGGAATATTGGATGAGAGAAAACTCAACGAACAAGACAAATTTTTGTTTGCTTGTAAAGCTTACATTTACTTGTGAAAAAATGCATTTGTAGAAGGATTATTATTCGGCTAGCCTTTATTTCATCATTTTATTACAAACACTCTTAAATATATACATATATTCTGAATAATACAAACAAACTGTTGCTGGCTACAACCCTTGTGTTGGGACCATTTTTTTCTAATTTACAAAAAATCTCCCCCACAGGGCGCACCACTCGCGAGTTGCCGGGATGTGTATTAGTACACGGTTCTCGGAATGATTTGTTTTATTCTGACCCGCGGCTGGGGCAAGTAGGTGATACAGCAGATGGTGCAAATAAACTACAACAAAGAAAACCTTCCATTCCAATCTATAACCGTCGCAAACCGAACGCCGGCAAAGTGGTACGGCGTGTGTCCGGGAGGGAGGAGGACACACATGGAAAAATGCTCTCCGTCACCGTGTGGCTGTCAGAAATCCTCTGGCGAAGTAGTGTGTACTGCCTTTGCTTCAAAGTGTGTACGGTGTCGCGTTGGTCGCGCAACGTAGCACTTTGCGGTGGAAAGAAAAACCCATCTTCTCCGCCTGCCTGCCCGTCTCTCTGTGTGTGTATACTGCCGCGGTAAACTAACAGCACGACCGAAGGTGGGCCGTGTTGTCATGCACCTGCCGGTCTGCGATATGCATGCGGTGAATGCATTTTGGTCCAGAAAAAAGGTCTTCTATCCGCTGCGACCAGGGCCGCTACGGCGAGGTGCTTTAATCTATGCCACGAAAGGTACACTGAGTTTGGAGCTGCACGTTCGGCAGGAATCCGTACCACATTGTGGTACGTTGTGCATGTGTGTGCGGACGAGAGGCGCAAGATGCATATTGCATCGGCATATGCCAGCGTGGCAGGTTCTGCCGGTTCTAGTGCAGAGGGCCGGGCACGGATGCCGATGCCGGGCGTGATTGAAAATAAACATGGAAAATCGTTTTCTACGTGGCAGCCAGTTTTTCGTGCACAACATACAGCACAACAAACCGGTGGAGCAAAACGGGTGCGGAACGGTGATGTGAAGATTGGGTGTTTTCTCTCCTCCCATTTGACGTACACATTTGACTAACAAGTTCGTAGCAGTATCTTCTCGAAACATGCTTTATGCTCCCTGTGCGAGGAGAAAATGTTAAAAAATGTCAAACGCTCAATAAGATTACAGTTCCGAGTGGTGTGAGTATAATTTAAATGGGATGTAAAATTAATCGTATCAACTTGGGCGATGTGTTACACCGTCGCCCAAACCTCCTCTCTGATGGGATGTAGGCTAATGTGCAATAATTTAGCATTAGAATATACTCTCTCCCCTGAAAACGACGCTTCCTTATGGAATGATATTTATGTACGCTCCCATGCTGATGATGTGGATGGATAGACATGTTCCGTAATTGATGGCGCGGTGGGAGCACGGGAGCATGTGTTTTGAAAACCGAAAAACAGTCCCAGGCACTACGCAACCAGCGCTTCTTAAAATATGCTTCTTTGGACATTGCACTGCAAGAGATATGCTCGCTCCCTGGTGGTGTGCAGCCGTAAAAGTGCTAAAAATGACCGAATTGCAAGCTGCAAATTGTGTGCATCACCATAAGCGCGGTGCCATTTCAGGGTGCAGAAGCACGGTCCCATTAGCAAACGAATGCCCTCAGTGTACTACTAATCCACACAGACACATGTCTGCGAGTTCGGTGACCCTGGTAGTCTAAGGCTAAGGCGTGCTCAGTTTCGAGTTGTACGCGAAGATCGGTCGGTCCAACTATCGAACGAGGATAGATACGTGCCCGAAACAGGTGCCCGCGCTACAAACCACGGCGGCGGCAGTTTGGTGGAATGAGCACACTGAAATAACTATGACCCGTCACAGTGCTTCGGAATCCCTTCCCCAAGTACATGCTTTTCATGTGTCCACGCTGCGATGTGATGGTGGATCGCGATTAGACTGTGGCGCAAACGCTTGGGAAGATGTCCTGCCAGTTGTCCAAACTGACCCGGTCCTGGCGGTTTCCCACTTCGCGCTATCAAACTGGCTAAACCTGTGTGTACGGTGAACAGTGCGCACCGCATCCCATGAATACCCCGTTTGAAATGGTTGCACTGAGTGTTTGCCCCCTGACGATGCCGATCGTACACCGTGCTGAGCGCGCCGCCGTGTTCACTTTCCCGCGGATTGCGCCGAGTTGACTCGTCGGCGTGGAGGAGACGTGTTTTGCGTTCGCGATTCTGCCGTAACTTTCTACGCCGTCAGCCGAACGGAAGAGGCGGGCGGAACAGATTGGAACGGATGCTGAAAATTTAAACCGGTCAGCTTAGGGTGGAAGACAGTGGTAGGGAACAGGCCAGCGTGAATTAGGTGCATCGATGCACTTTTGCGTTGCTATCAACCGTGTAACACACCGCTGGCTAAAGGGTGTTTATCTACAGTGGTATGGGTGGTTTGTTGCGGGCAGTTTGTGGGAAAGGTAGCAGTATACTCACAGCGTAATAAGTTATTTTGGATGTGCAAGGTATGAAGAAGATTTAAAAGATAACATTCAGGCGATACTAAAAGAGTTTGAGTTCAGACCAGGTTGACTGTCAGATAATCTAACTGTTAGTCGACCTAATCTTTGATTTGAAATTTAACAGGATGTTGAAGCTTCTTTCTTGTATAAACCGCAGTTAGACAAACAAGAACATTATTTTTTTTGTAGAAATATGGAAAAGAAATCATGTAAATGACACTTGCTGACATCATATAACAACGGAGATGCACTTTAACAAATGACAAAACACAGAAAATATCACGTGAAATGTAACGGCTCTTATTGATGCGTGATGATAAGCATAAAGTGCGTCCCGGTGTTCCATCGCCAACAACACCATCCGTGCGAGAAATATGCAAGGTGCACCATTTTCCGGATTGCAATAAAATCCGCTCGCAATATCTTGCAATATTTATGGCGCTGCTGCACTTATTTCTCGCGCATCGACAGCAGTAGTAGTATAGCGCTAGCTCGTAACTCACCCCAAGCGTTGGAGCATTTAAACATCGCTGCAAAACAGCGCATTAAATCCATCAATAAAGTTATCTGCAACGATGCTAAACCCCTCAATGCACTTCCAGTGATGATGAAGATGCACTGAGGGGTACTGTGTTGGCACTGCTGGTAAAGTTTAGTTTGGCGTAACATATGCTCGTATGAGATGTGTTTTGGAAGGATTGTTCGTTTTTGTTAGTGCTGGATCACTGAAAATTGAACAAAAAACTTTTCCCAAACTCAAAAACGCGAATCACTAAGAATGGCGCATAAATGCAGAAACCATTCTGAAACGTCTTTAAAAGTTTCTATAGTAAGAATGCCTTAAGCGCTTCTGTAAATGTTGTTTTGATAATTGCAAATAAAACATTCTTCTTCCTTGTCTGAAATGTATCGTGAAGTGGTTACATCTGACAAGCTATCGATTTCAATTAGCGATATCAGTTTGATACATTTTGACTCATTCGCTATAATACTTTTCGCCATAAAACTTTCGCGACCAGACACATGCGTGTCGAACTGTTTCCATTTTCTATGGATTTAGTGCTACTTTGCTTGATGAACAGTCCCAATGCCACACGTGGCTGCCTCTGTAATGGGCATGTTACGCCCTGCTGGACAAATCCCTGTTGGGGTAGGCTATAATCGCAAACCGCTACGACTCATCGACAGGTTTTAGGACACTGCCATCGTCCATCAGCAACCTCCATTCCGGGCTAATCCTCAGGAGATCAATTTTAAAAGATTTCGTTGAATAATATTAGCACTCGATTAGGTTGGTTTCAGCATTTTCTTGAAATAGAATCTAATTTCCCTGTTCCAACCCTTTTTTGTGTGGAGTGCGCTAACGATATGTAGCTTCTCTGTTGTTTGTGGAAGTTTGGCGTGGTTAACATTAAGATTCATCTTATTGATCGATGTCTCCAATGTCAGACACTGCTCTTCTGCGGCAGTTCGACCTTCAAAAGCCTTTGGATCACTTCCTATCCATCCACAATAATCGATTTATGATAATCATCGCTAGAGCGTATTTGGTGTTTGAAGCAATGTAATCTTCTGCTTTAAATTGGTTTTTGTGTATGTGTGAGTGGGTATTATTTATATAACATCAAACCAATCACCATAACCGACAAAGGGCAATCGATGCACCTAAGCGTGTTGTGTTTATTATATGTGGGAAAGTCATTTCTACTTTATTATTAATTTTGTATGTTACACGTGCAATCAAACTGTTACACTATTACTGTTGTGTCTTTCATGGCACGCGACTCAATCGATCATCATGTGGACGAGGACGACAATGACGATGAAGGTACGTGTTGGTGTCACGGGCCCGGCCCCATGTTTTATCGATAGTTCCGATGAACCGATGAAGCTCACGGTTTCTTCACACATTTCTTGGCTGCGGTTGTCCCGCTTGGGCATGACTCATGCTTCGGCTGCGAAGTGATGGTGCAAAACCTGTTTCTTGACCTTTGCTGCGAAATATCTGCATAACAAAATTAACAACCTCAGTCAGATGGCGACGGTCAAATCGATCGGTAAACACACTTTCCCGTTCCATCTCTTTGGATTCTGGCACGTTTTGCGAACACCACATCTGAGGGAACGCTTATGTTAGTGTGTGCGCTCAAATACATTAGTTGTCATTTATTTGTTGCAATTAGTTTCAACACAACACGAGCAGCAAGTGTGTGCCGATTGTTCGAGGTCAGTTCGAAAGGTCATTTGATTGCTGTTATTTGTTTTCGCTAGAACCAATCAATGGATGGATTATTGCTGATGCTGTTGCACATTATTATGGTTTGTGCAGTGCATTGATGTTTACAAAATTAGGCCTTCGTCAGCTTTGTTATGGCCCAAACATGTCCAGTTATTTTCAAAATTCGATGGCATGAAAATTAGTAAATAAACGTATAATGTATACATCAAAACAAGTACATATGTCTCACTGCTCGAATGAAACTTAAATGCAGCTGCATATGAGGTGTTGATGCTGGCATCACGAGAAGTACACCGAGACGTTCCTCTACATGTCGAGCATTATTTCATTGGGACAACATAAATAGAACTATTCTCGTAGTTCCGCCACTTTAACTTCTCCCGGGTGTTGTCATACGGTTTTGGTTCGAACATCTGCAACCTATTCCTTAACCGAGCCGAATGGGCCAAGGTCCCCGGTGTGTGACTTTAGATGGTTGGAATTCTTGTTTGCTTGCCTGTGGTCGCACGTACGCCCGATCATAAAGTGAGGAATTTAAAATTTATTGAAACAACAATTATCGCCGCGTGGTAGTGTGATCGCGCACAGAGAGTGGGATAGATTCTTTGGTGCAGTGGCTGGATCTGCGGTACTCGATTTGGTGCACGAGGCAAAGGTTATGGGGCCGGTAGTGTTCGTATTTGCTTGGTTGTTGCTCTTGTCCATGCTCATGACATTGAAAATTTATACCGCTCGCTTCCAGGGCGATTTTCTCATCTGCCGAACCATGTTAAAGCGACCGTGTGTCATGGAGTGATAGGGTAACAATGCTATTGCGAGTATCTGTTTAACAGGCGGAAGCTGTCCCAAGCGTGGCAAGAAATGACGATCCCGCTGTGGGACTGGTTGTGCTTTAAAAGCTGGTAGTGGGTGTCATTTTAGTAAAATTTATCGACCGTAAAAATTCCACCAATAAAGCAAAGATCACGATACGCATCGATCGCGACGATGATGCTTTCCGGTGTGCGTTTTGGGAATAGAGGGATCGGTCCATTCGTTGCGTTTTGCGTCATTATTGCGCCGTATAAAACAAACCAGGGTGAATAAATGCACGATAATGTGCTTTTTTTTGTTCATCAGACTTCGGCCACAGTAGGCATAAATTGCAGGGCAGTGCATTCATCCGGATATGAGCTGATCCACGGGTGAAGATATCACCTACGGCGGACGGGATCATTCACCACGGAACGGAAGTAATTTAGCTTAACGAAAAAGCATTGTCGCAACGATCAGTTCCTTCCGTTTGTAGCACGGTGTGTGTGTGTGTGTGTGTGTGTGTGTGTGTGTGTATGTCGGTATGTGTTGACATTGGAGAGGGATAATTATTTAAAGAACTTGGCACAATCCGATCATCCGTGATTGATCAGCGACGTCAATCGAGGCTCGCCGGTAATGATCGATGTGCGAAGGAAACGGGCTCAGTTTAGACAAACAAACACACCACGACGCCCCTGACAAACATTGACAAATCTTGATCCGGTGTTGCATGGGGAGGTGAAAAAAAAAACGGAAGTGCCTTGTCTTTTCTCGCGTGCTGCACACCGACAACATATTGGATGCACTAAACTTCGTAGATACCGGAAGCGCCGGATCGTGCAATCGTGCGCGTACTGTGTGCGTCAAAACTTCCGATGTCACCTTCCTTCACCGATTGTCCTCGTTAGCTGAGGGTGAGGTTTTGCTTTCGCCGTTCGCCCTTCGAGAGATTTAGCCGATCTAATCCCCTGGCGAGCAAGATGATGTGCTACCAATTACCGATTGCAGGCGACAATGCTGAAGACTATGACGACGAGGGTCGGGGGCCTAAAAATAGATCAACTTCGCTGTCTAATCTCGCTGAATGGCTAACACAACAAGCACGGCAATATTGTTAGTGTTTCCTTACCTAGCAGAAACCGTTTCCTCGATTACATGTGAGGAGAACGGAAAACTAGCATGTTAGAGATCGAAGGCTCTCGACGGAGGTGTCTTTGCTTCATTGACGGTTTGCAGTGGGAGAAATATAACTGTTGCATTTTAACTGTCTGTATGTCGCTTTAAGTGTTGTCTTTAGTTTTGGTTTAGTTAAGCTCAACTGTGTCAGAAATCGTCTTCAAACTCATGTCAGAACGTTCTGGAATTATATAGTGCTAGTTGCCCAGGAGCTCTTGAATTTTCTGGGAATGGCACATTTCTCAATAATAGAAAATTACCATAGTAGCTCAACAGTTTCCTCTTGATACGTTTACAAGAAATAGCGTTAAGTTGAGATATTATCTAAATTGATGTCCCAATATATCCTAACACAGTGTCTTATGTACAATTATGATTTATTATGACGCGTTGTAAATAGAAATAATTATTGCAGACGAGCCTTGCAGATACTCCGAAATTTGTCCGAAGTTGTCCGACCGGGCTATCACCTTGGAACTTCTCTAATATGTCTATTTAAACCCCTTCATACTAAAATCGAAAGAGCTCGCGAAATTAAAGGCAACGTTGGAATGGCAACATTTCGGATGTAACACATCACAGTTGACCGGACCGATATGGGTTCTAGAATGTTTCTTTAAGAAAAAAAAAAAGAAAATTTATCGCTCCTTTAATCCACACGATGATGATGCGTGTATGTAGGAAGGACAAATAGCGGCAGGTCCATATCTTATTCGAAATTTACCGTTGCGATCGATCGTTGCGAGGGGTGACAGCGCTCTTCTTCCACCGTCAGTTCAGCCGTTCTGACGCGAATGGAAACGCAAACTTCTAAGCTTCTTCAAACTCCAATATGAAACCAACGCCAAATACCTATCTCCCCTCTCCCGGTTGTATTCCTGCTTCATGTCCGCAAGACCATATAGCGATGTCTTGGTTGGAAACCTTTTTCGACCGACGTTGGATTCATTCGGCATTTCATTAAAATTTCTTTTCCTCTTTCTCTCTCGTTTCAGGCGGTGATGCGGCGGTGGTGCGGATCCATTTTCTAAATATATGCGTCTGCGTGGTCGCTGCGTGGCTGTGTGTGTCTCATATGTGTTTGTGCGTGTGTGTTTCAACATACCGTATCACCCTTTTCTGTCGGCAGCGGCGCGACACGGGTTGCCCAGTGCGGTACGAAACTCCAACAAACCCTAATCCAAGTGGGCAACGAGCCCCGTTAGCTCAGGTTGGAGTTTACGCACACACACACACACTCACACTCACGTACGCACGACGTCGAATTCTCCCTTGCAGTGCGGTCTGTGACACACTAGACATAGGGGGAAGGTAAACTAACGTTTTGTTTTTGGGGCTGCCGAGACACGGCTTAGCGCGCTACGTCAGGACTAATTAATTACCCACCGCGCGTAGCGTAGACTCGCAACTGCGACTCCCCGTTTTCGATGCGTGCGGCATTTGATGTTGCTGTATGTGTGTGTGTGCGTTTCGATGGGGACATCTCATGGTGGATTGTGTGTGCTGCAATCGGTCGGACCGGAGGAAGAAAGATGAAGGGACGGCTGAGACATATACACACACATATATACGCATCTATACCTTCGACGAGCTCTGTTTGGGATTGCGCAGGCGTACCTTGGTGATCTTCAAAGAGTAGCAGAAGGGCGGTTAAGGGGAAACGAACACCACTGCCACCGTGGACTGTAGGCCGGCGAGAATACGCGTGCGCAATCGATCGATGGCAGTGCGCCTCCTGCCTCTTGTACGATCCCCGGGAGTGTTGGAGGGGGGGAGGGAGGGAGGTGTGTCGTGAAGGGTGTGCCCACGACGAGAGCAACAGGAAGTGTGTTCAACATCACGTCCCAGTCGCGCACCGTGCACAACCGCAGTCGCGAGAAAGATTTCCACAGTGTCAGGTCGCGCTCGCCAGTCGGTTGTTCCGCCCGCGTATTGATTCTGCACGATCCGTGTCGGCCTCTGAGTAACGTTTCTAATTAATTACTCTTTTTGGGTGATGGTAGTGTTGGGGTTTTCTTTTAAATGCGTCAGCCGTGTGTTGAGCAAAGCGACGTGTTCGGTGCGATAGGTTTTGAGGGCGTAAAAAGAGGTCCTACAGTGGGCCAAAATGAAGACCCCGGTAGCAGAATAGGGTGGTGGTGGTAAAGCATTTGCGTGCGGTGTATGATGATGCATAAAGTGGTAAAGCATTTGCGTGCGGTGTATGATGATGCATCTGAGCGCAGGGAGGGTGATGAAAAGCAACTGCAGGGAGAAAGTGATGGATGGGTGAAGGGACAGGGGGTGTAAAATTCTTTCCTCAAACCCTGTTTCCCCTGTTCTCGCGCAGTTCGCCGCTCCTATACCGTGTGCCGCCCGCTGGTGTGTTGCGTCTGTGCGTGCGTGAATAGCACGGTGAGAGGAATTTCCCTGAAATGTGGTGCTTATGTGTGTCTGTGTCTGCAGAGTAGAAAATTCGGAAAAAATGTGAAAAACAACGTCGGTTGAATGAAAGCTGTGAGGGGAAAGGTTTTGATCAGGCGCAAATCAACCGAAGGAAGACGTTTGATGACCTTCGATTCGGAAAGGAAGGAGGGATGCTGTGCCTAGGGATTATGCTCTCGATATACGCACGGTGTGCGTGGTGTTGTAAGGCGTAGCTGCAGACGAAATGTGTGCGATGGAAAGATTCGAGAACATGTGCCGTGTTATCGCGTTAGCGGCCGAAATATCAAAGCGTTGTTGCAAGAGTATCAAGATTCTGTTTTTTATATTCATCAACGTTTTCCATGGAATCAAAAATGTTTACTCACTTAAAAGAGGTGCAAATTTGTTGCGTAAACAGAAACAATAGGGGAGCAATAGTTTGTCAAATCGAACCGAAAGGATACTTCCAACCAACACGCACTCACTTGATGCCCTATTGACGATCGTCGATTGCTTTTCACAGCGGTGCGGGTTTTCACGCGCATTTGCATCTTTGGCGCGCGCGTCGGCTGACGATGCACGGCGATGCGCACCGTCGAAGGTTTCGACCATTTCGGCCTCTAAAAATAGTGCAGAAACAGCAAAACAAAACCAGCGCATACAAAAAAAAAGGCAACAGTAACGACAAAATCGACCAATCATTCGACCGAACAGCTTTCGGAATCAAGGCGCTTTCCACCTATCATGGCCAATGTGTCGTAGCGTAGATGGCTTTTTAGCTTCTATTCTAAGTAGATTAGCGCTATTGATGCTCTCGTGTGGCTATTTTCTGTTTGTTTCATGTCTTTCATTTCCCCGCTATTATCGTTACCTTTTCATTTCATTTCACCTTACAGGTGTGCGCAAGGTTGCAATCTTTCTACACTGGCCGAAGCCGACGCCCAGTGTTTTAAGCTGCAGTGCTTTCGTTTTCCATTGCGGTACACCCAACGCGAGCCTCAATGAATGACGCTTTCGATTATTACTATCAACATTTGTACCTTTTAAGTGAGTTTGGTTTTGTTCGTGTTGTTGTGCCGTCGTACTAAAAACGCTTCCCCGGCTAGTGCCTTCCTCCTTCCTGAACCAGTAATAATACGGCAGAACGGCACTGTGTGGTGTAGTTTTAGAATAGGCTCTAAAACTGTGTTTTGTGCACTTTACTTTCCAACGATCCTCCTCCTTCCCGTTTTGCGAACTAGCAGAATGCAATGAAACAATGCCATCAGCTAATGTTTGGTTCCGTTATCTTGTTTTATCTATTTTTAAAATATCGTTTCAAGGTGCCGCAATTATTGACTTTAACGTGAACTAAGCTAGCAAGTTTTGTGATGATATTGGTGAAAATGTGTTCAACATTGACTTGAAGATAGCGGCCTGCGTGGCAGTATTGTAGAGTGAAACAAAGCGCGTGCCCTTTTTGCGCAAGTGTAGAACATTTTTTTGTTTAGTTAAATAGTGTATTAGACAAGCGCCGAGCAAGGTTTAATTGCTTTTTGGGTAAATACTACGATAAACGTAATGTTTTTTGTTTTGTTTTTGGCACTCGAATGTCCTTTCATAACAAACTCATCGCTTGTTTGGCTCCATCCCATACTGGATGAGCGTATATTCGCTAGTTTCGTTTTCACTGGCTTGATATTTCATACTGCAGTTCGATTAACCTGTTTCCTATTTTGTTTGTTTAATACGTTTTGTTTTTTGTTGCTGTTGTGTTTGTTCGTTTTCGTTTGTTCGGCGTTATTCATGTTTGTTGTGCTGTGTAATTTATTTTTTTGCTATTGTGTTAACGCCATGAAATTTCACTCCACTTGCAACTTGATGTCTAACAGTCACTCCATTTTCCATACGTTTATAACGATTTAAAGCTGTGATAGAATTAGGATGCTTTCGCTCTGCAGTTTACAAAAAAATTGGCAAAAATCACGTTCGCAGCACGCATCGCCGGCCGAGCCACTCGCTGGGGGTGACGGGGGTAGAGTGAGGGAGAAAATCGAGATCGATTTTCCCGCTCACCCCGGTGGGCCACCTCGTGCTTAATACATTCTGATGCACTAATCAATTTCCAACACGATGTTTCATATTTATACTTATACTTCTATTTCTTTTCACACTGTTTTCATCTCTCTTTCTCTGTTTCACAATCCACATCGGTACAGCGATACACAAGTGTGCAATAAACAAGAAACAAATCAAAACAAAACTCGCCGCTCAGCACGACGCGCGACACCATATTCATATGCGAATTGATGTGCATCCTTTCTGAATAGTGCCTGTTGTGTAATATGTGTATGTTTAGTGGTGCGCTAAAATCTTAAAACATCTCAAATAATTGGTTTAGAGAGAGAGAGAGAGAGTGAAAGAGCAAATCGCGTAGTGCGCTTGTACACGTAGAAAGGCAAAATGTAATAAAAAGCCTCGATCGATCGAATAATGGCAAGCAGGGAAGCTAATAATACTCAGTGTTGCGCTCACTAAGGCTCTCTATCTTTCACACCCATCCTTTCAGTGTGCGATCAGAGCTAATACCGTTTTGATACATATATCTGTGTGCTCGTGTGTGTTTTGTGTGCTCGTGTGCGTGTGATACAATAATATCGGTGAACAAGAAAAAAAAGAAGAAATACATAAAAGCAATCGGATCAATCTATCTGGAGCGTAATTGTATTTGACAAGTATTGAGTGCGATTCGATCGTTTTTTTTTTAACAACAACGGAAAATCCCGTCGAAGCTCGGAAAAGTGCTCGAAAGGAAAAGAGAGCTGTGGCTGTGGTTTCCCTTTTCATCTCACCGTGGCCTGCCTCTCTGTGTGCTATCTGTTGTGTGCCTTTTGAAAAAGCGAAGTATGAAGTGTGCTTAGAAGCTTGAAGGGTTGGGGATTCAGGCGGGTTGTGGCCCCCACCCCCCTAGCAACCGAATCCTTCCCCGGCCCGACGTACCAGGCTCGCGTGTATACATGTGTGTGCGTGTGTTTTGTATGGTGTGATACTGTTGTTGTTGTTGTTTTTTTTGCAAAGGTAGTGTACGCCAATAGCCAAAATTCATCATACAGAAATAAATCATAATCACTACTTACTGGCATTTTGGTGTTCAGTGTGCGTGTGTGTGTGTGTATTTGTGCGCGCTCTGCCTGCCTAACGCGTCCTGTTACTAAACAAGTTGTTTCACCGCCATCAAAACATCGTCATGTGTGTCGTGTGGATGTACTTCTAACGATCGACGTCATTAGTGTCAGTGATAGTGTACTGTTCGCGCGGGTTCGAGGTCCCCGCATCCTTGTGAAGCGAGTGAAGCTAAAAAGAAACGTCGCAAACAAACAGAAAAGAAACCCCACACGCACCATTTAAACTGACTTTCTCTTCTGTACTTCTTTCTATTCCCGCTTTCGGTCAACGTGTCCCGCTCGCCTCTCGCGGCCCCCCTTAATGGTGTGCTGCAACGCTGTTCGCATTTCCGGCGGGCTGCTGCTGCACGGTGACGACATTCCGTTGACGCAACGACGATGAATAATATCTTGACGCCGGTGGTGCCGTCCCGTCGTCAACACCATTGACCCGTCAAAACAAATCGAACGCACCCCGCGCGGTCGGTCGGTGGGTGATCGTGTCGGAAAATGTATCGGTAAAACACGCACATCACCGCGTGTGCGACACTTGGTGTCTTCCCTGCGCTCCCGCTCTGCGTATCTTCCGCGTTGACATTGAAAACCGAACAACAATTCGACCAACGAAACTCCAACAAACCGAAAACCGCCACCAACAATGGCAACGGCAGCGAAACAGTCGTCGTCCTCGAGTTCGCCCTCCAGCACCGTGCGAACGTTCGTCGAGGGACAGGAGGATTTGGATGCGATCGCGAAACAAATCTCCGACCACGCCGAAGCGATCTACCAGACGTGGAAAGCGCGCGGCCTTGCACCGACGGAGATACTGAACTGTCACACCGGCGACGGTGCGGAGCATGCCTTCAGCCAGGCGCTGAACCCGGCCAACTCGCCGACTGTCGGGCATCATCCCGGGGGCAACCCAGCAACCGGTCCGGGGAGTCCGGGAGCGTCGGCAGCGTTGCCGAGCGGTGCGTCGTCGCCCAGCGCCTCGAACGCTGCTAGTGGCGTAGCGGAGCTGCTGGCCAAAGCGCCCAACCTGTCGAACAACAGTCTCGAGCAGCTGGTTAGCTCGTTCGTGAGTGAAGACAAGGCACGCATCGCGGCCCAGCGTCAGCAGCAGCAGCGTGTCGGTGTCCGTACGCCAACGACCGGCACCAGTTCCGCGATCAAAAGTGTGCTGCAAAAGTTTGAACGAAATGGTGCCATCGGTGGTGGTGAGGATCCAGTGAGCAGTAGCGGTGGTGTGTCCGACTTGGGCCGACCGAGCTACCTGCGTACCAGTGGGGCCAGTGGCTCTGTCAGCAAAGCCGCCGGCCATTTGGGTGTTAGCAGTGGTAACAACAATAACAACAACTTCAGCACGCTCAACAAGAACAACGTGCCGGACGTGCTGAAGGATACGATCGTCGAGTCGAAGCCGAGCGGCGGCGGCGGCGGCGGGACCGCAGTGCGCGAAAAACCGCAAACCCCAGTGAAACCGGAGCACCTGCTCAACCATGTGCCGAGCTGGCCGCTAAAGAATCGTGTCGTTAAAACCGGCGGCGGCGGCGGCGTCGGCTCGAAAGCGGCGCCCGGTGGCGGTGTGACCCACAGCACGCCCGGCACCACCACCCCCTTCGCCAAGAACGCGGCGGAGCTGATGGATGAGGTGTCCCGGGAGGAGGAACGGCTTATAAACGCGCTGAAAACCGGCACCGTGCTGAACAGCAGTGACAGCATCCTGCCAGAAGTGATCACCTCGACCCTGCCCGACCGGGACGTGCCAGACTACGGTTCGGTAGTGGACCACCAGCATCAACGTGCGGGCTATAGCGCGCAACAACCCGCTGCAACCATGGTGACCGCGGCGTCGGCGGCCAACGGGGGCGGCCCGATCGTGGCCGCCACCAACGGCGGTACGCCCGCCCTGAACGGCAACGGTACGACGAACGGTACGACGAACGGTACGAACGGCCACAGCGATACGCCGAGCGTAAAGCACTGGAACGGTGTGCCGATGAAGCCGAACCACATACCGATCCTGAACATACACCAGATCCGCGAGCAGGAAAAGCTGTCGATGAACTTTACGCGCAATGTCGCGACGACCCGGCTGCCGAAGGACTTTGGCCGGTCGGCGGCCGATGACAAGGACAAGAACATGCAGCCGAAAACGATACCGAGCCCGATCCGGCCGTTCCTGTCGCGCGGTTCGGTCGCCGAGCGGGTGCTGATCTTTGAAAAGTGCCCGGAAAAGGCACCGCCCCGGGAGCGGGCGAAGGAACCGGTCAAGCTGCAGGTAAGCTGAAGCATTTCCTTTTTTACCAATGTCCTCTTGCTTTTGAGATGGGTGAACGAAGTGATAAAAACAGCATCAAGGTACTAAATAACACAACGTGGTGTTAAACTCATCATTCTAAACATTGAGCAGTTTAGGATGTTTCATCACCGTGTCCGAGTGGTACGTCAAGTGACTTTGCTGATGGCCCATAAATGTATATGAAGTTATCAAAACATTAACCCAATTAACGACTGTTTGCTTGTGGCTCACGCCGTAGTGTTCAAGCCGCCCCGTCACGCTGTTGCGTGAAGAAGAAGGAGACTAGAGGCTGTGATCTAGTTTATGCGTTCCGATGGATCCAATTAGCGAACGTGTGGACGATTGTGTCAATCGAATTACATAGTTAGTTGACCTATTTAAGAGGCAGCGACGCGTCCTCACTTAAAGCGTGAATAGCAAGAGAGGCTATTGGAGAGAGAGATATATAGGGGTCCTAGGTTAAATGCGAGCGTCCATAGGGAACGCACTGCTGTTTTTTTTTTGCATATGTTTCCACGTCAACCACAATCGGGTTAATTTTTTCCCTCCTTTATTTGTTACGCCTGGTGGTGAAGCATGTTTTTAACTCTCAATCTTAATTATATGCCTACCGTCGTTGCCGATTGTTCGTGCTCGTTAAGTACAGGTCGGCTCTTCTTAAAACGGTGCTCGGGCACGTACTTCATCCAATCTCAATTGACGCCTTGCAGACGGTTGGTGTGGCGGTTGAAACATAATTGATACTGGTCCATTATAAGAGATGTTATTTTGTTGATGTTTAAAAATAGGAAAAGGATGTGTCCATATAGTATACTTTCTATCAACTAATCGTAAAAAAGGAGATACTGTGAAGATAACACAATTAAGGTTCGCCTTCGTCATTGGAGGGATTTACGATTCCAACTATATTTTTTAAGCAGTTTGTTATTGGGTATTTGACAATTCTACCACACGTTAAATTCAGGATGTCCGCCAAGGTTCAAGTTTTGTGATTAAAAAATGATATGGTAACTCTTTTCAAGCAGAATCCAATTCAAGTCCTCTTCCGGTGACCAATGAGAATGGACGCGTCGATACCTCAGATAACAGTTCCGGACTTTTGATAGCGGTTTCCACATATTTGCTGTGCTGTTCAAGCAGATACTTGAAACAAGTTATTGGACGACCGACGACCACTCCAACCAAGAATCTTCCCTTGGACTAAAGATTGTAGGATCATGCGTGTCTGTGTGTGATCACTCATTAGCATGTGGTCGCTAAATGTGGGCACAGATTTGCCATCAGGTTTCGTTGAACGTGAACATCTTATAGCAACAGTTTGATTAGATACTGGCCAGGGAGGTTTTCTTATTTCATGGCACGCTCGACGTTGATAAAGATTGCAACGCCAGCGTACAGCGGCTACGCATTAGCCATCATCTAAGCGAAGCTGCGCTGAACGGCGATGTAAACAAAGGCCGTATGCCGCTTCCTTTCGCCCTGCCGCTGCTAACGTGCCGATCAGAACCCGTGTGCCCGTCCCATCGAATCGGGCGAGATGCTCTCTGGTGTGTGACGAGTTTCGATAGTAAACATGACAGCCTATTAACCACTTTCGTGCGCACTCGCGTTGCGCTTTGGCGGGTGCTCGCCGCGCAACAAGCGCACTTTTGCGTGCCGGTGTGCGTGTGTGGCTGTTTGTCTGTGTGCGTGTAGGGGGGTTTGTCGTGTGCGAAATGTAGGGCAGAAAAGTGAGATTACCTACTGCCTGCCTCTAATGCTTTTCGAGGAGAGTGGTGTGTTGTAACAAACGTTGGTAACAAGTGTTCGTATGTTGTGGTGGTTGTAGTTGTTGCTGCTAGTTCTTCAAATTTTGCCATATTGAACCAGCTATCAGCTAATTCGAAGCTGAACCAGTGCAAAACGTGGCCTCTCGTGTAGGTGGTGTAGGGCCTGTAATGTTCAACGAGGCTTTATCTAAATGAAGTAACGCTGCCTTAAGATGGGTACTTGTTTAACGTACTGCCACCGACAGCATAAGTGCGGCGGTGGCGTTGGGTGAGCACATTCCGCGGCGGCCGGTGTGGTGTGGGCGAGATGCTGCGGTATGCTTAGCATTCATTTTCGCTTCCATCAGCTTCGCCCGCTTGATGGTCTTTCGGCTGGTCTCCTTCCTCTCCCCTTCGCTGCCGCATGAATTTGAACACCCGCTAAATTTACTCCTCCCCGCGCGCTCAAGGTTAGCGGGGCACGAGGATGCGGTAGGAAAACTTCAACCACTTCATCCCCTCGCCTACGGTTCGGTACGGTTTTCGTTTTCGATTCGGAATTTAATTCGGGCTTGTTGGGTGATTTCCACCTACCACCGGCAAGCAGCGATGCCACAGGCCGACCGGACGGGAAGGAGAAGAAGGTGGGCGCGCACGGCCTGTGAGCACTTGGGGCATGTTTAATTGTGACCGACCGGCGGCCGCATGGCAGCAGCGATTGGTCAGGGTTGCGCGGGACCTTGAAACAGTGTCCCGCTCCTCTCGCGCGCTCCCCTACCTCAATGGGCAGCAGTTTTTGGCAGGCTGACGATGATTTTGGCAGCCAGCGATCGCGCTTGCATGAGAGTGTGTGTGGCCCAGCGCTAAAAAAACGTGTTGAGAGAGGGTTTTTAAATTATGCTCTTTTATGTACGGCTGCGCGTTGTTGGTGAGTTCCACGAACCTATTGGCCCCAAAAAGGAGGTATGCTTTGAACGAAGGGCTCGAGGATGACCTTCAAGAATGCGGGGGAAAAAAGCAGAGCGAATGTTGCGCCCATCGCATGTATTTATAAGTGGAACAAGAGGCGCAACTGCTTAGATTAATGTTTTGGAGGGTCATACTTTGTGTGCAATTGTGGCTTTTATTGGTTTAAATCCCCAGTTCATGGGACTTTTGGTCATTGGAATGCGTAAAGTGAAAGGAAGGTCAGTATATCCGGCTGTTAATTTCCTTTCCCATGTATCGGTTGGGTCTCGAGCATATTAAATGTTCAGACTGTTTGTGTCACAATACACTTTTCCGCCCTCACACGGTAGGGCAATTGTTAGACATTTCTGTTGTTTAAAAAAAACTAGAGAGTGTGTCGAATTTCGGCATTAATGGCACGTTCGGAGAAATCGAAGCATGCAACATAGTGCGTCCGCGTTTTGGGCACTGATCGATAATTCAACAATTGATCCGCGTTCCTCCTCCCCCGCCGGCCCGGTACGCTAATGATAGTGACAGCACGTCACAACGTTGTCAAACAAAACCGCCCCATCATGGCATCGGTGCACGTCGGACAGAGGTTATGACCGAATCGCGGCACTTTCTGGTAGCCCATTGAAGGTAAAAATTAATCCGAATGGAAGTGTGCGCGTTTACTTTCGCCACCATCGACGACCACCGGTCAGCGCGCTCAGCGGGTAAAATGATGGTTTGTGGTTCTGCACCGTCACTCGTGTGCTCACTGGTTGTGTGCGCTCGACCACGTTCCTATGCTGGTGTTAGCATCGGGATCGGGAACTTTCATTTCATGCAACCGCGGATATGCATTTGCGTACGAGATTTGCATTAGAAAAGTGAACGACGGTCATGTGCGTGTGCGTTTGTATGTGTTCTACACTCACACGGAGCAGTGCGTACCAGCCACCATATCGATCACCGTTTGGTTTCCATCCTTTCTATCTTCCTTTTGGATTGATCGTGACGCAATGGAGGTGAGGCATTGCGGGAGAAATGGCACGCGTTTTATGTGCCGATGGCGACAGGGTTTACTCGCCGCGTGTGGCCGCAGGAAATGATAATTTCACCTCAATTGAGCGTGAAAAAAGCCGCAGAGAAATCGGGCGCGCGCGAGTGCGCTACCCCGGGTGGTTCTTTATCGTCATGCGTGTGTGAATCGTTTGAAGACACGGATTGTTGTGCCCCTGCAACACGGATGACGTCGATACGATCGGAAGTCATGTGTAAAAATTGGAATGAAGCCGAAGAGAGTAAATGTCGTCGCTTCAGGCGCTGTTTGATGTTCAATGTAAACCTATCCACTTTTCACTGTCTTTGCTTCCCGTATCTCTAGCCGATGGCAAATTGTCCCCTGCAAAGAGTCGGCCGGCTTAACCATTCTCCGCATGTGTGTGAAAGTAGGGATTAACTTAGAGACGATAGTAAGCTGCCCACGTGCTCACGCATAAACGAACGCGTGAGCCGGCCAACGTGAGCCGGTAGCCTTGCACGTGCAATTAAAATAGTGCGTATGTTGAAGATGACATTCAGTAGGGGGTGTTAGCAGGAAGGGGCAATACAGTGTCCCTAAATTTATTTGGTTGAAACCTGGTCAGAAGTAAACCACTTTATGGAGCAGTTTTTTTTAATGCAATTTAGCCTTAAACAGTTTATCTCTGCGAGTGTAATTATTTGAGGCAATAAATAGTCAAGGTTTTGCCGTAAGCCCATGCCCAAGATGACATACCCAACACACCCTAAAAGGGCGACGGTTCGAGTCGGTCACCTTGCCGACGGCAAGAGCCTACATTGTGATGACTGGGAAGACACTGTCTGGCGCAGCATAAGAACACTGGCGGGAGTCTGGGATCAGCCAGTCGGCAGACGAGGTCAAACGGCATATTTTTGCACCAACAATGAACCATTACGAACGTCCCACGTTTGGCAACCGGCAGAGGGAACCAGTTTGAATCGTTCAGTCTGCCAGTGTCACACGCACTGCCACGCGAAACGCCACCCCTGTCAGTGTTTTTGCCCCTCTGTTGACGAGCGAGCGAGTTTTGGGGACAGGAAATTAAACAGTAAAATGGTCGCGACAGCTCATTGCGCTAAGATGCAATGCTTCGGAGGGGGATTTCATTCTCGCGTAGGTGGCAATTGCCAGACGTACAGACGGATTGGCGTGATGCTACGAATTAAGCGACCGCTCTTTCGTGCGCATCAGTTTCATGCTGATGTAAACTGCACAAACGGCCAAAATTGGTTTAGAGGTTTCACGTAATCTTTACTCCAAGGGAAGCGACCCCAAATTGTGGCCTGTGTCTGTGTCATTGAGCGCAATGGTGCTAGCAAGAAACAAGCAGCTGGATGGCAACATAAAAATCATAGGTTGACAGATCATTAAAGTAGTGCCGATCATAAATTAGGGACTTGGTTGCGCTTGGTTGATTCTTGACACGTTGCCGCACGTTTGACGACGCTTGACAGCGGGCGCGTTAGCTATGGTTGCGGTGACAGTCATGTGTGTAATGTGACCAGACGTTAGAAGCTGATTGATTTTTTGTCTTCTTCTGAAAATGACAAAAACGAGCGACGGTTCAATGGATGCTGGAATTTTAAGTGAAGATTGATTGTATGTAGCTAGGTAGTATGTGGTTTCAAATATCACATGGTATCAGATAGTCCACAGAAGGACAAGTTTACGAAAGATGTGTAGCTTTCGTTTCTGTTAGACAACTGTGCTCTATTTCCATCCGGATGGTCCTAAAAAGTACTCATTACTCAGTACAAGTACTCATTACACTGCTTGAATAAATCAAATCACACAAAAAGTCAGTCCATTAAACAGAAGTAAGAAGTTCTTCATAGAATTGATGGTGATGCAGCTTTCCACTGAGAGATGTACAGAGAATACGCGCCATTATGGCATGAACCAATTGTACTAGGGTCACCAGTTAAAGTTTTGGCACGTTAATTTCCTCTCGCTCTCAAATAGAAACAAATCAACCAAGAAAACAGACTCCATCAAGGTGTGGCAGCAGTGTACGCGAGAGAAGGTGGTGTCTCGGAAGCCGCCGCCAAGTGGTGCTGTAAAGTTTTATATTCACTTGCACAATCGTTTGATGAGCCTTCGCTTAAAAAAACACACAGTTCCAAGTGGCCGCTGGCTATAAAGGCGAGATTCATATACCGACGTAACCGTTCTAGTGTGCCTGCAGTTAGTCGTAAAACTTAAACTTTGCGCCCCTTTTTTCGTGAGCAGTGCGATGTGACACACCTCTATCTTCACTTGACGCTTTGAGCCCCCCTGAGGTACACCCTACGCCCCGAGAAAGGTTTACTTTGCGTACGGTTTGCCGGTCGGCGAGCGGCACAGACAGTGTTGAAGATTTGAGTTAGTGATTCGTGGTTTTTTGTACTAGTTTATTTCTACGCGTTGCTGGCCGATTGGCGGTTGGATCTGATCTGACACAATCGCTAGATTCTGATGGTGTGTGGTGTGTGTGTGTGTGTGTGTGGATACATTCACTGCTTGCAGCGAGGTTGCATGATGTATCTGCGCCGCGCCGCACTGTACCTTAGATGAACCGGAAAACTATGCAATTACGACGCCTTCGTCATATTCGTCACGATGCAACGAGTCGTGTTGACTGGTCTGGTTGTTCGTTGTTGTTGTTTGGTGGCTTATGTGCGGTTTTTATGGGTAGGGCCAAGCCAGTATCTGAAGGCTTTTGGGAGGAAAGGGAGGAAAGCGCCAACCCTCGCTCGGAAGGCTTGGAGATGCAATGGGGCGCAAATGCATGCGAAACCATATCTGGCTGTTGTTGGGTGCGCACGGTCTGTTGCAGCAGGGTATATAATTTGGATAGATTCAATCTGATTTTCGAGCCTTGGCGTGCTGGCTGGCTTTAAATGATCCGTTTACCGTGTTTTTGTGTCGTTCGCCGCGCAGACACGATAGGGGCGCATACTATTGCAGCGACCTTGGTCGCTACGATTCGCGTAACGTGTAAATGCGACTCGGGTGCTGATAATGAAGTGAGAGCGATCGGCACAGATCGATTGGAGAGAGAGATCGTGAACGGCGAAGAGAGATCGGAGAATGGAGACAGAAGCGATGGCGGAGAGAAGCGGGACTTCGGTGACGGCTTGCGTGTAGTTCGGGTGTGTTTAGAGTGGCGGTTAAATTAATGTAGCGGGAAATAAAAGTTAATAAATAAAGTTAGTTATAATCTCTAAAATATTAATCTTTAGTTGTTTCATCTGGTGACAGCGGTAAAGCGCCTACTTTGTAGCGCACGTAACGTTATTTCTGGCTGGTGTTCTAAGTGATAGTGTAAAAGTAAAGGTATAAAGTATGTGGTGAAGGTAAATTGCAGCGTCATAGTGTTAAGTGCTAATTATGATCTAATTATTAAAAAAATCATTTTTCTTTCGTGTAACTAAGTTAAAAACAGTTTATTTTTATTACTATCATTACAATCATAATCATCATAATCGGTAGGCTAATCAAATTAGTTGGTAAATTTTTGCAATCATAATCCGTCATTTTATTTTAGCCGCGTACGTAGAGAGTAATGAACCCTAAGGTGTTGGCGCTTAGAAACAGGACTGTCAAAATCAATAACGGTAACGTGGATAAAATTCATTCAACAAATCTGCAACACAATCTTAATTCAACTACAAATAGTGATCAGTGTCTACACAAAGAATATAATTATACGGAACACCTCAGAATTCTTAAGGAAGACTTTTTCAACCAGAGTATTGAAATCGAGCGTGCATTAAACACTACAATCCACAAAATGGCATATGAATTTCCACTCGAAAGGGCAATGTTATGTATCCCGGAATACAACGGAAATGCAAATGATTTAGATGGATTTCTTTATCAAGTTGAATTCTTTGCTAAACAAATACCAGCGGGTGAATCGGAGGAAGATTTAATTCGAACCGTAATGTTTAAATTAAAAGGTAGTGCAGCTGGTTTCTTTAATCGCATATTAGACGAATCGTGGGTAAAAGTAAAAACAAACCTTATTAAGCTGTTTGGAGAAAAAATGAGCTTAGAAGCCATTTTCCAACAAGTGGAAACACTACAGCAAGGGGGAAATGAAGCTTTTTCCGCATTCAAAGAAAGGGTTCTTAAACTCAAAGAAAACATAATTAATGCAGATAAAAACAACACCGAGGACTCGTACGCCATACGAAACCTAAAAATACACTTTTTAGCTGGTTTGAGAAATTCGGAACTGCAAACACTGGCGAGAATGAACAAACACTTAGATTTCGATGAACTTTTAGAGTATTTGGAAGATGAAGTGGTTCAAATTGAGCACATGCGGAAAATCGAAACAAGGTTGAATCGCTCAGAAGCGCATAATACTCCTCAAACCAGTTACTGTAGTGGCTCATCTGCACAAGGCGTGATTGACGAAAGAAACCTGCAGCAAGAAGAATGTAGTGCCAATAGTTTTAGACGCTGCAACAATAGCACTAATTTCACTAACCCTTCAAATTCAAATAGTTTTTGGCAATCACAACACAATAGTACGGAATATAACACAAATACTCGTAACATTAACAGTAACTTTTCTCGGCCAAGAAGATATTTTGCTCCGCATAGTAGTTCCTACCATAATAATTATACACAACTAACACCATCACACAATTCAACACAACCACAAAATTATTATACACAACATTTTTCACAACAAACACCACCACAGAATCAACATGAAAATAATAATTCACGGGGGCAAAATCAATATTACCGCCAACCATTGAATTCCAACACACATACAAAAAACTAAATCAAGGAACACTATGTGATGAAACAGTAATGAATAGTGTTCCGAAAAAACAGAAAAATTTATTTTTGCTCAGTCCTAAAGAAGAATATATGGATAACATAGAAGAAGTACCAAATGTCTGTGGAAATGAATATGAATCATTGGATATAGAATTTACTAGCGATGGTAAACTAATGGTTCATATTTTATCGCAGAGCTCAAAAAAATTAATGATAAAGTATTTAATTGATTCGGGAGCTTGCTTCAATGCATTGAGTTGGGAATCGGCAAAAGAATTAGGTCCTTCTTCCATAAATTACAATGACAAAGTAACATTGTCAGGGTTTGATGGAACTTTGTCCGAAACCATTGGCTCAATTTATGTTAATTTAAATGTTGGAAAATCTTTATATGCTATAAAATTTTACATACTTAAAACACTCAGCGTTCCAGGAATAATCGGAGCTAGTTTTTTAAGAAAATACACGTTAGGAATAGGAAAAAAATTTGAAAACATTCATTTGCAAAAGAATATAAATGAAAATGAGAAAGAAAAAGGGAGCGAGGAAGCGAGTATGAATGAAGAAGATTGTACTTTGATAGACAATCAAGAAAAAAATGAGTTGCTCTCACATATGGAGAAACAACTCTCTGATTGTGATGTGGTCGAAACGAGCAAGGAGGAAGAGTTAGTCGGTTCAGAAAGATATAGAGAATTAGTAAAGAAAATTAATTTTACACATTTAGATAGCACAAAAACAAATATCATTCAACAAATAATTGCAAAATACACCGATATATTCCATTTGCCAGGGGACAAACTTACATTTACTAAAGCAGCAATGCACGAAATTGAAACAAATTCCAATATACCTATATATAAAAGACAGTACAGATTTCCAGCTGCTCTGAATAATATTATGGAAGAGCAAATAGAAGAAATGCTTAAACAGAAAATAATAAGGCCAAGTAAAAGTCCATGGAATGCTCCTGTCATGTGCATTCCCAAAAAATCTGAGGATGATCAAGGAGAAAAAAAATATCGGATAGTAGTCGATTTTCGTGCTCTCAATTTAATAACTAAACCTTTCGTATATCCTATTCCCAGAATAGATGACATCATGGATAATATTGGCAATAGTAAATTTTTTTCTACCATAGATTTGAAATCTGGATTTTTTCAAATACCCATCGCACTTAAAGACGCCGCAAAAACAGCTTTCTCTACAGCTAAAGGGCACTATGAATTTTTAAGAATGCCAATGGGCCTCAAAAACAGTCCTTCAACATTTCAGAAGCTGATGAACACTGTGATTTACACCATACAACCAATTAAAGCTTTCGTTTACTTAGATGATATTGTGGTGTTCGGGGATTCAATAGAAGAGCACACCAATAACCTACTAAAAGTGTTTAATGCTTTAAGAAATCACAATCTCAAAATAGAACCGTCAAAATGCAAATTACTCCACAAAGAAATAACATATTTAGGCCACACTATCAAGGAAACAGGTATTAAACCAACACAAGCAAATGTGAAAACAATTTTAGACATGCATACACCAAAAACCTTGAAGGAAGTACGATCGTTTTTAGGAATGATAAATTTTTATGGTAAATTTATACCAAACGTTTCTGATATTAGAAAGCCTTTGCATGAGCTTTTAAAGAAAAATGCTGAATTCATTTGGGATAAAAATTGCGATGAAGCATTTAAAACGTTAAAAAACCTACTTATCTCTGAACCAATTCTAGTGCGACCAAATTTTGAAGATTGTTTTGTAATTACAACAGATGCTAGCGATTATGCTCTTGGAGCAGTATTATCGAACGAAAAAACAGTAGAATGTCCGATCGCTTATGCCAGTAGATCCTTGGTTGGAGCCGAAAAACGGTATCACCCTATTGAAAAGGAACTATTAGCTATAGTATGGGCGGTGGAACACTTTAAACATTATATATATGGAAACAAATTTATCGTATATTCCGATCATAGGCCCCTAGTCTCTATATGGCGCCTTAGAGAAAACTCGCCGATTTTATCTCGACTTAGGTTGCGCTTGCAAGGATTGGAATGTGAAATACGATATAAGAAAGGGAAAGAGAACGTGGTTGCCGATTTTTTATCTCGGCTTCCAGAGCTAAAGTCGAGTGAAAATCAAAAAGAGGAAGAAAACAATACGGTAGCTGTGTTCACACGCCAACAAAAGAAACTTCTTATGAATCCTAATCAAGGTAAGAAACAAAAAGAAAAAGTGGAAGAAAATAATAACATCCCTGAACATGAAGATCACTGGCAACAATTATTAAAATTAGATGTACAAAAAGAAACAAGCACTGAAGAACTAAAGAGGACAGAAAAGTTGGAGAAAAACAAACAAACACTTAAATCAAAATTTCAAAATTATAACCCGGGAACAGAGCGAATTCAGATTGAAAAACATGAAGTAGATACAGTGCTTAAAGAATTTCATGACTCTCCGGTAGGAGGACACGTGGGTGTTAAAAGAATGAAAAAAAGGATAAAGGAGTTATTCTTCTGGGCTGGTATGGATAGGAATATTGAGGGCTACGTAAAAAGTTGCAAATCTTGTCAATTAAATAAGATTGGTAGATACAACAAAATTCCTATGCAGATTACTACTACATCAACTTTTCCTTTTGAAAAGTTGTACATGGATATTGTAGTACTACCAGAATCAGAGAGGGGGAATAAGTACGGATTGGTAATACAAGATGATCTCACAAGATATTTGATAGTTACACCAATAGCAAATCAAGAAGCAACAACTGTAGCTAAAGCATTTGTGGAACATGTCATCTGTCTTGTTGGCGCTCCTGTGGAACTCGTTACTGATCAGGGAACAAACTTCATGAGTGCGATTATGAAGGAAGCTTGTAAATTATTAAAAATTAAAAAAATCAACACGTCAGCATACCATCCGCAAGGTAACATAGTCGAAAGAGCTAACAGGGAGCTTAAGATATACTTAAGACAGTTCGTCGGTAAAAACTATAAGGTGTGGGACGAAGTTTTACCATATTTTTCCCTACAATACAATACATGTATTAATTCG